>NC_087551.1:36851225-37154256 GCF_036250125.1 Pseudopipra pipra | reverse complement strand
CAATTCAGAAGATAAAATGCAGATATTACAAACCCTGCACAGAACTACAAGTTCACCCCAGGATATCATGTCTACAAAACTAAAGAAAAGTATTTTGCATGCTAAAGTTCACCATTGTTGAAGCTCTCTTTCACCAGTTCACAGAAGGGGCCCTTCCTGAGCAGTATGGAGCTAAGGTCAAGGAAAATTAAGATGCTGAACAAGAAAACATCTAAGCCATATGTGATGGTTATAATGAGTAATCGATTGCTAGAGCTTGTACTGTTTATGGATTGTGAAATGCCTTGGGACATGTTTTAATGATACGTTACAGGGTACTGAAATGCCTGTTGTGCTTATTTTTTAGACTCCTGGGGTGAAAGGACTGCCAATCTGCAAGGGTTACGGTATGCTAAATTAATTTTATAGATTGTGTTAGATTGGTAAAGGTCAATTCGTTTAGCAAATAAAATATCAGTTAATTGTATCTCTGAGTTTGCTCATTAGGGTCATGGTGTGCCATTTAATTGGTCATGTAAATTATGTGAGCTTTTGTGTGTCTGTGCATATTTTAATAAAAACCTTTTGCAGATTAGTGGCTTCCTCTTCCTTCCATTTAAAGCACTGAGAACATGTGCTTAAACATGGTAACTTAGGAAAATCATGATGACAAGTAAATGTATTTCAATCACTAAATGAGGTTCAACTTGTAATTCAAAAATGAATATGAATTTATCTTCCATAGAAAGAGAGAAGGATTTCCCGGTAGATCAGTACCGAATTCAGTAGAAATGGAAATTTTCTGTTTTGCCAGGTGTGTTTGACTTAATTATTCTTCACCTCTTTCCCAACACTGGATTTCCAGCAATGCCTATCCCAAGGTGATCACTCTACACAAAAAAATAAACTGGAAAAAGCACAATCCAAGTACTAAATGTACTGCCACTTCCTAAAAGTAACATCCTTAATGCATCGTAGGCCAGTTGGGAATTGTTGTCCACAATCAGATGCTGGGAGTACTGTCAATCACATCTTCAAATTGCACAAATACGAGGCTTTGTTGGATTGCTGGTTTAAGGTTTTGTCCTTCATGATTGTCCATTTGGCACTGTTACCCAAACCTATGAATGCTCGGCTTAGTGAGATTGCATTACGAATTGTTCTGTTACTGAAGCCAAAATTATGGTGCTTGGCTTATTCTCTTCTTCTGCTCACCAAAGTATAAGTATCCCTTTCTGTGCAATTATCTGCACAGGAATACATCCTTAGCTTCCTATAACTGGTGTTAACTGGCCATCAGTAATCGGCAGGTTCTTGCTGGTACTGTGTAGAAAAAAATGGGGCTTTAATGCTGAATAGGGCTTTCTAAAATGCCATCTTTCTTCCAGAAGACACAGAATCTAGGAACTGCAGGGATGATAAGGGCTGGGGTTGTCCATCCTTGAGGCCATCACATTCATCTTCATGACAATCTTATTGCAATCTGAACATGTGCAGAAGTAAGAGAGTGGCATGTACTTGAGGCTTGAGGAAAAAGCCCAGGACAGAGCCTGAAACATCATTGCTACATATTTGGCATATTTTAAGTGGAATCCAGGCTATTCCTGTGAGAGGTGACTTTGAAGAGGAAAAGAAGCTCATAAAACCTTGCAGATAAATTCTTTAAAGAGGTAACTCTAGCAAGTCCCAGGACTTTGGCCTCCTGAGCTTGAAGGGGTGAAGAGATGTATGCAGTGAAAAGTTATTTTTTTAACCTGAACACTAACCCTTTTGATATGTAAATATTTATTACTCTCTTTGTGTTAGATAATTTTAATTCCCTTCTGATGTGGTGAACATTATTTTATCCACAGTTCTGGAAATTACAGCTGGAATCAATTCACTTTATATAAGAGAAAGGAATCTCTCCATCCTGCAGCCCAGTCTGCTGTCAGGAGTCAACTGTATACAGGAAGAGCCTCAGATCCCTAATTTGTATTTGTGAGAGTAACTTGATGGTTTGGAACCAAAGAATGGTAAAATGAGCAAAATCAGTACAGGTATTGCTCTGTGTTTCACACCATTTAGAGAGCCTCAAATCAGAGATGACCCTCAGGCTCTGTATTTAGCATGGTATTGCAACTGTTTTAATATCTCACAGACAGAAAGAGGATGACTAATCCAAGAACCTTCTTTTATTAATGATCTAGATGTTTAATCAGCAGCTGTTTATTTCATCCACCTTTCAGCTATTTAAAAATATTCTTCTTGCTTATCTTTGAAGTTCCTTGTTTACCCCTCATTGTGTGTGACAAGTTTTCACCTACTATGCTAATTTAATTTTGTTTTTCAAGTCTATGGAATGAGAACAGATCTGAAAGCTGATTTTCATTGTATTTTTATATTCTCATGGCTGAGAGGTAATCAGCCAGATTCTTCTAGAAGCTCTGGAAGTTGTAGTTCTGTCAGCAGAAAGCAGATGGAGCACCGCTGTGTCTCAGAGCATGCAGAGTCCTCACATGGGCTACACCGTGATGGTCTATAAGTGCTGCATAAGGCAGCTTGACAATCCCTCCACTGTGCTCTCCTGATGTGAATTGCCTTGTTAGAAGCTTGAAACACAGTCGTGATATCACCAAACAGCACTGCATATATGCCAAGACAATCTTAATAAAGCTTATATTACTAGTCACTGGAGGTAAGAAAGCCTTCAGCTGATGTTTTAACTGCATTTGTTTGGTGAGGAGTAATCAATTATTGCTGCTATGAAGCATGAATATTTTATGGGTGGTGATATTTGTTAAAAATGAATGTTTGGAAGATTTGGAGTAGCAAGGGGAGAGTTAATGTCAGGGTTTGTAGTGTTGAAATATAACTCAGGTATTTCTTGATGTAAATAAATGGAAAAACGCTAACTTTCCCCAGTGGAATGAATCTTACTGACAGTATGACTCTTCTGATGGTATTCATTACGCTGTGGGATGAAAATATAACTGTTTTGTTTTTTTAAAAAAATTGCTATCTGAAAACCGGGTATTTTGCTGATTGTAACAAATTGCCCATTATGCAGATGACTGACAGGTTTTAATAACGCCGACATCTGAAGTATGTTAATTAGACAAATATCAGCAGTACTCTTATATCAGAATTGCAACATTTGTTTAATTCTGTCTTGCATGGCAGTGGAATATGCTTGAACACAGAAATATTTTTCAATTTTAGAAGAACGCATTCAAGCATTAACCTTCAGGGTATCAATCATTATCTGTGATTAATGACCAACTTGTAATAAACAGCTCAAAACATAGACAAAATTAATGTTTTAGACAAATATCAGAAGAAAAAAATTTGTCTGAGCAGCTGTGTTTCTAAATCAATTGTCACCTAAATTGTCACATAATCCATGTGATATTATGAAGGAGATGTTTTGCTCAAAAGAGGATTCAGGGATAAGTACACTATACTATTAAACTGGAACTGGCCTTCACCTATGAGGATTTCTTTCTTATGCTGACAAGTAGCAGGTCTGCTGGTGAACCTATGCTGAAGTGTTTTCTTTTTTCTATGGATGACAGTTCAGACACTGGGCATTCCTGAAAGACAAAAAGAAACCCAGGATGCAAAGTCCTCATTGCTTATATGACAGTTTAATTGAGATAAGCATGATGATACAGAATACCGCCATGTTTTTGGGGGGTTTTTTCTAAGTAAACAGGGAGCAGGAAAGTAAATTTCACCTGATTTCACAGTTTCCCTGAGAATCAGACTAGGGAGAAAGCAGCTGATGCAACTGAAGAACATGCAAGATTTCTAAAACTCTGTTCACTTTCTTCCTTCTCTAAACCTCAACTAACATAGTTGAGTTCCTTTTTGTTGGAAACAAAATACAGAGGGTAATTTTCTTTGGTACAAATGGAAATCTGCCAGAACTTTGGGTTATGTGACTAAGATTCTAGAAAATCATCTTCAAAATCTAAGAAATGTACATTTGTTACCAGAGCTCCTAATTTATATGAATGCCACCATCAAGGAATAAACATAATAAATCACATGCAGGCTCACATGACAGGAAAGCTACTAAGCTGGGCTACTGCCTAGGAACGAGTTCCAGCAGCACCTTGTTACAAACTATTACTTCAGCCACACTGAGCTTCCTTGCGGTGCTGACAGTGAAAAGTATGAAGAAAAGTGTTATATGGAGCAAGACTGACAATCAGAATAAGCCATGTTACGCCCTCCAGTTAGCACCTTCTTAGAGGTATTGGGTTACAGTTTCAGAATTATTTCCACAAGCACAGAAATAGTAAATGTTTTCCTCATAATAAAATAGTCCATAACAGTAACATCATTCCATGGGCTGCCAATTAAATAAGGCATGCTGTCAACAAGGCCTACAGTGTGGTCGGACACATAGTGTGAGAGATATTGCTGTGGCTATGTTACCTCCAACAGGAAGGTCTATACCACCAGTGAAGCGCTTCCTCACGGGTAGTTAAACTCTGTATGCTACTGTTGCACAAAGTTAATTTGTGCGGCTTGAACTACTGATCAATAATTTTTCCATTAACTTTGCAGTAATGAAAGGTACCGGAGTGAAACTATTGATATATTTGAAAGCTAATTCCCAAATAATAGTGTTGGAAAGGATTTTGGCTGACATTATTTATCACCTATGAGAAGGTTTAAAGTTTCCAATATTTTAAGTTGCCTGTAGAAGTTACAAAGCAAAACAAGTCCCTTAACCTTTAGTGCATATTCAGCTATATTAGTTTCTAAGTCTTTCTTCATTGTGATTCCCATCTGACTGGGTGTTCTCTTTATCTTTTATGATTTTTCTTGACCGGTAAATGTGTAGATTTTGATTACGTGTGAACCAACGTGAAAATATCTATTATCTACATGTAATCAGAGCAAAACAGTAAATGTGCCAATCAGATTCCTAAAAAGGGATCAGATTGATGTCTCTTAGAAGAGATCCAAGACCTGATCCTGAACTGCTTGTCCAAATCTTCCACTGACTTCAGAGAGTTTGAGGACTATAAGAAAAAAATGGATGAACAGCCCTAAAAAGACATTATCTCTGTGTTGTCAGGGTTCCTAGTGGTTTACTCATGACGACTTTTCTTTCTGGCTGCTAGTTTTGTCCCACCAAACAGAACAAAAAGTCTCACTTATCGAATACATACAAGTTTTTCATCAGTCTGTAAAACACAAACCACAAATCTTGACTCCTTCCCACACTCAGATACAGATGACAAGCAAGACTCATCTGTGGTTCCGCTTCCACAGGACAAAGGGTAAACTCTCCACTGGTCTAAAAAAAGGTTATTTACGTATTTCTCTGTTTAGTCCAATCTGTACAATATGGTCACCTCCATCTTTTTTCCTTTTCTTACGAATTCTCATGAATTCTCTTATGATTCTCTCATCAGCTGAGAGAATCACCCTCAGCAAGATACAGCCCACCTTAAAAAAGGCTCTGGCAAAAAGACACTACCAATGGTGGCTGTCCCTACAGCTTTTCCCTGCTTCAGGAACTGGGACAGTCCTTTTAATTCCTATCCAAAGGTCACAGCACAACTGTTAGCTAATTCCCAAAGATTAAAAATTCAGGACTTTCCCAGATTTGGTAAAATCAAATCATATTTCAGGATTGAGGAGAAGAATGAATCCAACTGTTAAGATGCATCTCTAATTTTCAAACTGCAACAATTGTAAATGTCTTTTACCAAAAATTATGTAATGGGAAACAAAAAGAACAGTTGTTGAATTAATAGCCTTTGCCCCTGGATTTTAGCTGAATCTGAATTTCCATTTAATATATGGTATGTCCCACATCTCAGGACAAAAATACATAATACAAAGAGAGAAAAATTATCATGAGCAAAAGGCAGCATGCAAAGTAATCTCTGCATGTATCTTTCTCAAGAAGACATAAAAATATTGGAAAAGAAGAAGACCGTGTTGGAAATTGTTGAAAAAGAAGGTGATTTCCAGAAATGAGAAATCAAATCCCCAAGATCTGTTGCTAGTAACAGTGCATTGCAGAAATTCATGTGCAAGTTACCCATTTCACTAAGCTGCAGTGGGCTTCTCAAAGTTGGCAAATGGTTTCTTCATAAAGAATGACAGAAGTATGGGGGGGGTAGGGGCAAAGGGCAGTAGTTAAGAATATGAGGCACTTATTCTTGGCTTAAAATAAAGACAACACAAAACACGGTGTGCTGGGATCTGACTCATTGCCCTTTTTCAAATTTCAGGAACAGACATCTAAAATAACATCTGAAAGCACCTTATTGAGATACTGGAGGGAGCCTAACCCTGTCTATCTGCAAACTAATATAAAAATCCTTGTTATCTGTTCTCCACAGACCACTTATATTAGTCATTTACGAGTAGTGTTCCTAAGGTCCATTGAATGTTCTTTTAAATATGAGGTCCTAGATAAGAAAAACTGCTGCAAGGGGGCACTGAAGTGCTAAGTCTGACCTGACCTTCACCTACTTCAAGTGCAAAACAGAAAAGTATGTACAGGTAACAGTTAGACAGACATCTTGATGTTTTTTCTTTCCCCATCCCTGTGTTGGATACCACTACCTAAACAAGTGTCTGGATCTAATGTAACTGTGTTATACACAGAGCAAAAGTCTCAGAAAAAGCATCTAAACAACTGTATTCATTTATAACATACCTGATACTTGTATACCCTGGCATGTGTACACGCACACAAGCAGACACAGAGCAATGACATACAAGATTGCTAGCTGGTTCCCATCTATAACTTGCTGTTTGTCCATGCAGTTGCTTTAACTATGAGCAACACCACAGTGATGGTTCTGAAACTTTAGAGCAATGTGCCATCTAGTGACATTGCAGATTATCCTGAAAACCAAACTCAGATTCTGCCATTTTATCTGAAGTAGAAATTGCTGACTCTTGCCACAGGAGCCCGCTTCCGCTTTGAAGAGACTTATGTTTTCAGGTTTTTACTTGGTGCTGCAGGAGAAGCTGTGGACTTTTTAGTCCTGAATTTCCATACAAACCTGTCTATTTTGAGAGAGCACTTGCTTGGCAATGGACAACTCTGTAGCTGCTTTTTCCATCATCTCAAGTTATGTTTAACACCCGCATTCTTAGAAAATCCTGCTTTATAGTGGTGCAAGAATCTCACAAGTATTTATGAGGGTATGTCAGATGTGCAGCCCTGAAAGCTGTGCACTTGCAGTCCAGAAAGCCAGCTGGGCTGCAGCAAAAGCAGTGTGGGCAGCAGGTTGAGGGAGGTTATTCTCCCCCTCTACTCTGTTCTGATGACCCCCTACCTGGAGTGCTGTATCCAGCTCTGGGGTCCCCAGCACAGGACAGATACTGACCTGTTGAAATGAGTCCAGAGGAGGATCACCAAGATGATTAGAGGAATGGAGTATCTCCTCTATGCAGAAAGGCTAAGAGAATTGGGATTGTTCAACCTGAAGAAGAGAAAGCTTCGGGGAGACCTTATAACAGCCTTCCAGTACCTAAAGGGGACCTAAAAGAGAGCTGGAGAAGGACTTTTTGCATGGGCATGTAGTGATAGGATGAGTAGGGCCTTAAGATAAAGGAGGGTAGGTTTAGATTAGATATTAGAATGAAATTTTCTACCATGAGAGTGGTGAGGCACTGGAACAGGTTGCCCAGAGAAGTTGTTGATGCTCCATCCCTGGAAGTGTTCAAGGTCAAGTTGGATGGAGCTCTGAGCAACCCAGTCTAGTGGAAGGTATCCCCAGTGTCCCATGGCAAGGGGGTTGAAACCCCTTTAAGGTCCCTTCCAACTCAAGTCATTCTATGGTTCTCTGACTCTATGATTCTATGTTAGAGTCTTTTCCTTTTCTCCTCTTTTTCCTGTCTGCAGTTAGAACAGCTTGATTAGTTTATAATGGTGTTCATTTATATTTGAAAATGTCCAGTTGCCAGGAAGTTGATGCAGGAAAAGCAGATGAGAAAAGAGATTAATATTGTATTCTGAAAAATGTCCTTAATTTAAATATTAGCAAGAGGTGATCATTCAGCAGAGCAATATCATCATCTGCACTGCAGCCATATCTGAAAGACAGTGAAAAGATACCAGGAAGCTGACACAAGTCCATGAGTTTAATTTTGCATTTTTATGACTCGCATGGAACTTTGTTTTAAATAGAACATTTATCAACATAGTTATATATATGAGTTATATATATGTTAAACTTATATACATATATAGATCATATATGTGTGTGTGTGTTCATTTAAAAATAAACACCTGTCAAATGAATGTCTAAATAAAGATGAATGACTCACATGAATTCTTGAGTGGAGGTTTCTAGTGATGAAGGCAAGAGTGAGAGTTAGAACATAGTAGTTCAAGGTGCATACCAGTACAAGACAGCTGATGTGGGTCAAAACTGGGATGATACAACACTGGAAAAACAGAATCAACTGTTCTCAGTTGTCTTGTAAGCTGAAGATAATTCCTATTAAAACTTTTTTTTTTAATTGAAAAAATTAAAATGCTACAAAATAGAGCAGGATCAGAAGAGCTGAGTCAAGCTAGGAGGTACTTGGGAAGCTCAAAAGAGAAACAGACAGTTAATAAGAGAAACAATTACCAGAGAAGCAACAACCAGTCAGTTCTGGTAATCAAAGTGGCCACTGTCACTATTACAGCAACACGGTTGTCATTCTAGATGCTGTTTTGCCTAAAGAATAAATTCATTCATCTCAGTTAAGGTCAAAGTCATGTTCTAGAGGCAAGATGTGTACAGCAGTGACCATTACAACTGTTTCTACCGACACAAAGGTTTTGAGGTGATTAGTGAGTTTGGTTACCTCTAATTTTGGAATACAAACACTCTAGTTTACAGGATGTGCAGGCCCAACTGATACCTGAATGTACTTTGGCCCTGCCATTTTTGAAAATTCACCATGGATCTATATAGCTACTTTTTTTAAAATTATTATTATTGTTCCAGAGGGCAGTGTGCTGATCAGTTCCATTTAATATGCAAGTTTTCCTACAAAGCTAAATTTAGCTTTGAATACACTAAAAAATCTCCTCTTTTTATATACATTGTCCTTTAAGTCATGTGTCCAATACAACCAGCAAGAGAATTTGTAAATCCACAAGTAATTCTAAAATGATAATAAATAGTAGCTTTAAAAATGGACCTGATGAACTGATGGATCTCTATAACAAACTTCATGGGCCAGACTAGCCTGATTTGTCTGCTTTTTGCTATCATTTCTCAGTTGATACTATCAAACTTCAAATAAAAAAAGGGTGCAGAGTGCTGTTTGGAATGACAAGCAATGCCAGTTTCAAGTCTGCAGTTAGATAAGCAATAGATCAGAAGCAAAATTGTTCTCTCACAAGCTTTCATGGGTACAAAATTCATAAAGAAATATTGTTTCATCTTCTGAGTTGAAGTTTCTACACAGAGGATGTTCAGTAGTGAAGATACACAAAGATATTTATAGTCTACAGAGGCACAGTTTTCCCTTCCAAGGATGATTTGGAGCACTAAAAGGGCACTGTATTGACTCAGTCTCTAGTCTGAGTACGTCAGACCACATACTTCAGTCACAGAATGCACAACTTTACAGACAGGCCCGTAGAAATTCATTTATTCCAGAGCCACAACAAGAAAAATAGGCAGAAGTGGTCATGATAACACAGTGTTTATCAAGTGTGCAGTACACCATGACTTCTTATAGGGCTGTGAAGGTCCAGGTCAGCATGAAATCCTCTCTTCCTGCTCTGTGACAGTCTAGAGCTAGCAGTTAGCCAGAGCTCATGGGCTCAGCCAGGTCTTTTGCTGGGACTTGGACACAGTGACAGACCAGTCCCTTCCTCGGACCCGATTCACTTTCTCTCAAGGTGTAATAGGATGGAACCGAGTGATAACAGCAAGTTACTAAACTTGATGCAAGCAGTATGCAGTGGTATAACTCATCATAGCTGGTATCTCTCCTAGGAAGGAATTAGATCTGTGAAAATGTACAGCTGCAGGGGAATTTCAGACATTACTGCAGAAAAGAGCAAACACAACAGTGAAAGCATTGTTCAACCTGCTATGTATCTTTATGCAGATAGACAACAGAGAAGGTCAGATTTGCCTCTATTATCTTTGTTTTCCTTTGGGTAACATCTTTTTCAATAGCAGAGGTCCAGGTAATAACAGCACTCTTTTGTGTTAGTATGATTGTAATATCTGCATTTCCAGTAAAGCTGTGGCTCGATTTGTAGTTCTTCAGTTTACAATGCTCCACAAGCTGAAGTAATGCACTCCAAGAAGCATCCTAAGACGCTGAGGGCAACCTGTATGAGGTTGGTGAGATCCCGCTCAGATTACCCGACATGATTTCTCTTAGCTAAACCTATGAAACTACCGATGCTGTACAGAAGAAAGAGCAGAGATCCCATTGAGTTCACCTGAACACTAATGGAAAAGGTTGGAGTCATTTGCATGTCTGATGCATTTTGGGTAGCTCCCTGCTGGCACAGAGAAAGATAATGATAATGGCTACAGACTGAGCCAGGGCAAGTGCATCAGTAAGGATGAGGGAAAGTCACATAGTGGAGGACCCTAACTCCACCAATGCACACAGGATTGGAGTATCCCTGACTTGATGACATTTGAGTTTTAGTGCATGTTGCTACACAAACAGCAACTTCAATGGCTCCTATATGCAAGACCTCTTTTTAAGTATTTGGTGTCTATTTAAGTCAAGCAAAACAATTTTACAGTCTTTAAAAGCCCAGAACTATCCAGCTGCCAATTGCTAAACCAGGCTGAATCTCTCACTGTATCAGGCTTGATTTTTATAAATAATTATGTGTGAATGTATATAGGACAAAGCACAGTCCAGCCATCTGCCACACAGCTCGATGGCTTGTGTCACTGGCTGATTTGAAGGCTGACAGGTGTAGTTTTTGTGAAAGAAAGAAGGAGCAAAAGAGAGAGAGGGGGAGCAGGGAAGAAGCATTATTGTGGAGGTCTAAAATCTCCACATTCTTTTCTAGTTAATGTTTACTTTTCTATTCTTCTCAACAATGTGTGATTTCAACACCTCCCAGGTGCTCATTCAGTAGCAGAGCTAGTGCATCTCATGTGTGTAAGACTTGGGTGCTGGCTTTTCTGAGCTCTTTGGTGAGAAATGAGAGCTTGTGTTGGTGAAATGCCCATAATGGAGGGGACAGACACCTGTCAGCTACTGCCACAGACTGCTGACTCCCTCATTTCAGTTACAATGAGTGTTTGAGTTCTAGATATGTTTGTGTTGCAAGGGAAAAAAGTGTAGAAACAGTTGCATAAATATACAAGTATTAAAGAATTCTGTCTGTCTATTTATTCTTTCCCAAGACAACAGCACCTTATTTGGCCACCTGGCCATATGTAGGGGGTGAGCAAAAGAGTTACTTGCTGGAATTGGGACAGAAAACTTTCTAGAAGAAATAGCTTCTGAGCTATTAGATGGCATAGAAACAAAAAAATCTGAGCATCTGCACTTCTTTTCTAAGGCTTCTCCTCTTTCTGGACTGGGAATGATCAAGAAGCAAGAGACAGCAAAATGTCTGTTCCAGGAATCCCAACAACCATCGTCTCAGAGTCTGTACATGGTAAGTAGCCAGGATAACATTACAAATGTTTAGAAAAAGCTCAGTATGGATGTGGGCTGACACAGGTAACATTTGCAGTTGATAGAGTGTAGTGCAGGCACTCAGTCTAGAATAATTGAGTGGATTTTCAGCAGTTCTAATTACCCATATGCCTTGTAATGGAGTGGCAGTGAAGGGCAAACAGGAAAACGTGGCAATGTGAACCCTTGGTTTAAGTACTGGAAGGTAAATCAATATAATCCAAATCTTCCTAATCACTTTGTACTTCAGCTGTGAGCCTCAACATAGTCTCTGGAGATGAGCAGGAGTTACAGGGAAACAAAAAGTGAAGGAAGCTGAAAAACTGCAATTTCTTTGGATCTGAAAGGATGATTTCATATCATATCTGAAATAATTATTTTAGACATGATCTCACATGTTTTCTCTTAACCACATATGCCATATTTCACACGTCTATGTAATAAAAATCAGAAGCTTTAAATCACTAAAGTGTTACCACTTAAAGTGTGGTGAATGCATTTCACCCCCAGATGTCAGTCATGTGTGAAATGAGTTTGACATGTTCACTTACTTTTCACAGGTACCAGAAGTCTTGGTTCCTTCCTTAATACCAAAATATATATGTATATATGGTTTGCAATCCTGTCTCACATTCCAAATTATCATCAAAGATCATTGGCAAAGCTGGAGGGAATTGCTTATAAAAATGTTGCTTCCAAAATGTTACTGGTTGTTATAAGTGTTTTTTTCACTTCAAATTCCTCCTATTAATGAAAAGAATTCATCAAGATAAAGCAAATAGCTATATGCAACGTAAAAAGGAAGCAAGATGAAAGAAGGGAGAGGTCCCCTATTCCTCAAGAGATCAATCCTTATTTGCACAATCTGAAGAAACTGGCAGAAATTCAGTGTATATGGAAAGCAGAACTAAATATAAACCAAAGTAAGTTATTGTTTTGTCAATTCACCTTGCGTGCCCAAAATAAGCAGCAACAGACATGAGTTATTTTTTATGTCAGCCATTTACATAGCCTCACCATTAATTACCTATGTCTGAACTGCTATATTTGGTTGTGCAGTTGAGATAGGAGAGTTGAAATTTAGCAGGAGCTATTGCAGATGCACTGTGAATCAGGAGGTAGTTTTAATGCCACTGGAGAAAAGTCATGTTGTAGTTTGAACTTTAATTTGATATCATTAACTGTATTCTATGACTAATGCTGAAATCCTAAGGGCTGTTTCTCATGGCCTCAAGCTTAATTCCCTAGTGATCAACTAGCAGGTTATATTCTGTCTGCCATTCCTCAAGCGTGCATGGGAAATGTAAATGTTACAATGGCAGATTCAGTCCTTTGGTTGTCTGATGGAAAATGTCTAAGGAGTTACAATGAAAAAAACCCGCAGCTCTCTTACAAACCACTTATCACATTCTTTTCTTCAAGCTCAGGAAAGTGTCATGAGAAGATGAGACAACAAAAAAAGTACCCTGTAGGTGATGAGAGCACAGCACTCAAAGTCAGACAGTGAGCTTCCTTGTGTCACATTGTTCTGAAGTGTAAATGTGAATAGCAGAAATCAAAGGCCACTAATATCAAGATTATAACATTAAGTATCAAATAGGAGAAAGAGGTAACTGTCTCAGTTTTATTGCTCTGATAGCAAAGGTTCCCCTACAAGGTGAAGGGAAGCCAGACTAGGAGTGTGACACAGTATTCTCATCTTCTCATATAAAATGATATCCCTCATTTGCAGAATGCTAAGAGCAGATAGTCCTGCTGACAAGCCACCATCTATCTAGAACCATTATAGATGGGCTGAAATGTGAAAGAAATACCAGAGCTTACGGTTCAATTGAGTCTAAAAACAAAATGGTTGAGGCAGAGACAAAATCAGTACTAATTGCTGGTGTTCCTTTAGAAGGCTAGAGATGATGTTGTTTTACATGCTTTACCTTTTCATTTCACGGACAGTAAGTATCCTGCCTGCAGCAGACTTCTTTCAAGACTTTCCAGTTCAAATTCCTCCCTCCTCCACCTCTCTGAAGTGCACAAAACCACGGCAACCTGCAGTACTGGGAGTTTTGTTATGTGACCTTGCTGGTGACTGCCAGCCTTCCTCCTGCCCACAGCAAAGCCTGACCTTTGCTACAGCTATTTTTCCCTGAGACAGATTTGCTTTAGTCCTCACTAGCTGGTAGTTTACAGGAGCTGGCTCTCCACAGCTGCACTGAAACCAAGACAAGTTGTTGTTCAGCCCTTGTAAGCATCTGGCTGTAGCAATAATAATAATAATGTCATTATTTAAGTACTTAACGCACAATCTCTTCCTGCGTTCCACTGCTGAGATTACATAGCACAAATTGCTTATTTATAGTAAGTTATTAAAGCTATCTGAGCTAATTTAAATTAATTCTGCTTGGTCATTCCTCATCTAATAGCTATTGTTCATCACTGCTCAGGTAACTCACAGTCCTGGCAGCAGTCAAATGTGGTAGTCTAACCTTTTCATTTACATAATTTTTGAAAGCTCAGTTATAGCTCAGTGATTTGCCCTTTGATGTAAATAATAATGCATGTTGCTGAGACCATGACAAATCTGGAACCCAAGATAAGTACCAAGTAGCATTTTGCAGCAAAGGGTTAGCTTCTCAACATAAGCATTTAATTACACTGCTCAGCACAGCTGACATTTATTAATTAATTCTTATTGATGGTCCCCTGGAAAACATAGAGAATTAGGGAATAAGTACTGGCATTTTAACATCAAGTTAAAATATTTCTTTTGCTTCTTGTGTGGTGTCAGTGGGACGAAGTCTTTCTGACTGTACTTATGTAATGGATGCAGTGAGAGAAGAAATGGTTTGAACAAGAGAAGCTCTTATCCTGAGAAAGCTCTGTTTGGGCTTTCTTAGAAGTGACTGACCAGAGAAGCTGCCAGCAACCAGAGAGGCAATGAGAAATAAGGATTTAAGTTGCAAGAAAACACAGAGCCTGAACTGCTGGCAAATGTATCACATAGAAACAGGGAGGCTCATTGTGGTCAACTCCATAAGAAGATTCGCTTCATACAGCAGATGGCAAAGTGAGGAAAGCCCTAGATGCTCATGATTGATCTCAGACTCATAACAAAATAGTAAAAAGTCAGATATTTTTGGTCATGTCAAGTGATAGAAGATGCAGAAGGGAGTGCAACATAGCACTCAAACCTGACCTTCTTCAGAGAGAAAGTGCCATGTCCCAGAAGCTGTCTGCACCACTGCACACCTTTGTGGGTTCTGCTCTTTTCCTATGTGAATGGAATCAAAACCAGTGGGTCGTACAGGTTCTTGAGATGTCTCTGTCACTTATTTATTTAGTTTAGGAGCAAAACAATAACTAATTCATTCAATTTCATTTTAAACGTAGAGGCCAGGCTGGCAAACCTGCTCTGAGCTGTCAATATTTGAACAAAATTGGAGAGGCAGTGAACTTAAAGGATTCATTGTATAGGATAGAGGAATTCTTGGTTTGTTAAACAATTCCAAAATGTTTATTCTTGACAAGAGAAGCTACTTTTCTGACTCTGTGGAAAGGTTCAGGGACCACCACGCAGTTGGCAGACATATCCAGAATTTGAGGACTGCAGAATTAAGTTACATGCACCTCTATTCTGTGGATAAGAATTGATTTATCTTGGACTCTGCTTTTAGAAACAACTCTTTAAAAACCCAAATGGAAAGACATGATCCTGCTTTGCTCTTCGGAAAGCTGCTTGATAATAAAAGAAAAATAACTAATTTCTGTTTTGCTAAACTATGGCTTAAACGAAAGAAAACCAGCCAAGGAAAGTTCTCCTGAATGTTTTAAGACAGGTTTGGCTTTTAGTCATAAGTTCCATCCATTACAAAACACAAGAATCATTAATTATTGTAGACCCAGGTAAAAATACAGTATGTTGAGGAAGATACAGATTCAGTGAAAATCTGGTCAAACTCAACCACATTGTGACAGAGATGGGAAGATTTGCTGGCATACTGTGAAATAGTGTTTTATTGTGCACTCATCCTGCAGCTATTGTGCTTCAGCACTAGAGAGCAGCTGCTTGATATTCCTTTCTACTGAATATCTGCCTCTTGACAGTTCTGACATGAGAATTTTACTTAAAAAAAATAGAAAATTTGAAGGGCAGAAGGATTTTATATTTGGGGAATAAAATTATTTTTGCCAGGCTACATAGAAAGGGCTATCTCCATGCAGGGAATACTCAAGATACCTTTCCATTAATTTTTCTCCAATTACTTCCCGTAATTAAATTCTGACTGGTTGTTAGCACTCAAACAGCTCAGTTAATAAGCCTTCTTGCTCAAAGTTCAGAGTCCAGATTTCTGACTTTTAAATCAATTTCCCAGCTATTTTCCCTGTTTGACTCCAAGTAATTGCATCTTGGCTCCTCCATTTGTCGGCTTTATTTGTAGGGAAAAAATGTATCTGAGCCAAACCCCCTGCTCTTCTTGATTCTGTGGATCTATTCACTTAACATTCCAGCTTTAGCAACACCTGACTGATTCTGGTATCTCATTGTAGTGATGACCCTTTCCTCCTCTTGTTTTTGAACCCGTTCAAGGGATTGCATAAAGCCCCCTGAATCATTTTCTTTAGTTGCTTCAAGCAACCCTATGTTAGCTTCCCCTATCCTAGGAAACAGATGTAAGCATTTACTCAAGCTTTCAGAAGTGTTCAAAATGTAATGAGCAAGATCAGCACCTTCTTTTTACCCTATAAATCAGATATAAAGGAAGTCTTGCTTTCCAGAGCCCTTGCTGCTACTTCCCTCTTCTTCTGTGTCTCCTGGAAAGGCTGGAAGGACTGCCTGTGTCCCATAAGCAACAAGCCCAAAGCCCCTCTGGCTGCCTTCATTGTCCCTGTGCCCAAGGTCTGATGAACTGCAGGAGTTGCTCTGTAAACTGCTGGCTCCTGCAGTCCTCACTGTTCCTGAGTTAGAAAATTAATGACTTAGGAAAACCCAGCCAAAACCAGGACAATGTCATCTTACCTGAGTCCTCCTAGGTGAGGAGAAAGTCTCCTCTGGACATCCTGATTTACCATCCAGGCAATCAACTTCTGCAGAAATCTCTGACACTGAATTTCTTTGCAGCACGATATATTAGTAGAAATCCAGATTGGGAAAGTTGTAGCTGGATTTGCAGATTTGTCTGAAAATTTGATAGAGGTTGGTCCTCTAAATAATCAAAATAATCAAAGCTTTATTTCCCTCTATTCTTTCTGGGAAACCTAAATTCTTTAAAAAAACGTTTATGGGAATTTTCTTCAAACCCATTCCCCCCTTTTATTTATTTGAGGAATTTCTAGTACTGATGGTAATGCACCTTGGAAAGCTTTGATTCCAGTGAGACGGTGCATTATTTGCTGTAGCTTGGTTCCGCAGGACTACCAGCTTTCCTTAGAAGTTCTGCTGCTAAGCACAGCATCACTGCTTTATTATCCACTCATCAGACTTCAGTGCACTGGTTTCTATCAGAGACTATATCAGCAAGACAAATCTAGTATATCCCATGGTGAAATAATCTCACAGGAAGGGGAGGGAGAACTTGATTGTCTTGAAATGACCACTGTCTCTCCTGCCTTTGGTTTCTTCTTTGATAGGAATGTTAAAAAAACTTGTACAGAATGTGAGATTATCCACTTAGCTCTGTCCTTCAGGACTCTTAAGTAAAATGAAAGCTTGCAATCCTTTTATCATTAACTTTATATAATTCAGTGGCAGCTGTGACAAAGAAATTAGGAAACTTGTCCACTTTCCAAAGGAAGGCAGATTTAATGGACCCTGTGGCCTTTCTCAGGATAACAACTAACACTTGAATTCTTGGTAAAATGGCAGCTTAACTAGAAAACTTTAGAGGCTTCAGATTATTTTTTTCTTTCAGATGTATTCATGTGCTCAACAAGGTCCATCATCATATTTTTCTTTTTTTCTGAAATGCTGACAGGCAGGTGAATTGCTTTAAATCTTTTCTGAACAGTAGGTACTCTAAATACCAGAACCATTTTTTGCTGTCATGATCCTGTGGACATTTAACATATATGAACAAAACACATAGAATCAGTAACTGAGGCTCTAGACCAGAGTGTTTCTACAGAACCCTCTAGAAACACCTGGGGTTTACAGCTGTGTACTGTCCTACAGGAAAACTGCTTTGTGACTATCTTTTATATACTGCTGATAGTTTTTGGAGAAGTGAACAAAATACACTTGAGTAGATGCCTTTCACTCTGGGCTTCCACAAACATATAGAAACGGAATCTGTACACTAGAAAACTAAAATAAATGGCTACATCAGTGCTTCTGCAGTGCTCCAAAACTAGCAGGAAATCTAAAGCCCCAAGTACCAGTGGCTGAAAACGTCTATTGATATGATCTGTTAGTCCATTAAATCTTAAGATTAAAAAAATTGGACACTTTTGAATATATGCACATAAATCAAGATAATGTGCATGGAGAATTAGAGCCATTCAAGCACAGGCAGACCATACAAATTCAAATAAAACTGTGTGATGGTTTGAAAAACCTTTTCTCTGAGGTAGTAATGGTTTGCCCCACTGATAATACTGGACCAATCAATAGTCCACGTGCGCCCTGCAGAAATTACATGCCCACAGTAACGGAGAGAAGGTGGTGAAGATAGTGTAGAAGGAGGGTAGCCATGATCTGAGCCACGAGGAGACAGGGGGCCAGTGAGCCCCTCTGGGGGCCAAGGGCCTCCAGCCCCCAGCTGAGGCTACGGGAGACCCGGTATAGTGTCAAAGCTGGACCGGGTCCCGTAATCAAGAGCTGGAAGAGTTTCCTTACTGTCAGCAGCAGCAGAGGACATTGAAAAGCGGCAGCGGAGCAGTCCTGAACAGAGACAGCGATGGCTGAAAGCCAAAAAGATAGCCAGTAGCAATGAGATAACGTGAAGCCGGCTGAAAGACGCAGAGATGTTCCTGCAGGAGGGAGAGCTGGCAACAAAACAGAGGAAAACTCAACAGAGCTGGTTTGGGGTAAGACTGTATTATTTTCCCAAAACCAGAGACTCTCTGAAGAGGAGGGGTGGACTTCCAAACCCTTAGGGAGTCCTGAAATGCAGCAGCAGCTAGAGAGAGGGAGAGAAAGGAGCTGAAAACCCGGAGTTTGTCCTGAGAGCTGAGCCAGGATGGAATGCGCAGGAGGTGGCTGTGCCTTCTGCTGCTGCCGTTGCTGTTTCTATCAAGCTGTCAAGCTGAGACAGAGCAAAAGAGCTTTGGTAAGACTGAACTGAAAGCTGCCTTCAATGTTCTAACCCAAGAGGAGTGAAGATCCACAAGGAAATCCCCCGAAGGCTTCGGGGTTGAAATTTCGACAAAGTAAGAATAAAAATCCTGACTGCCATACGTAAATCTGCTGCCTCAGGAAAATGAAGGACACTAACCAGTGCCACAAAAACTGAAATGAAGGAACTGTGGCCTGAGAAGTGACAGAAAGTCTTTTTTCCTCTTGGACTTTTATTGAAGGAGAAATTTAATTTAATGTAAATATATATGTGGGTGTAAATAAACCTTTGTAAATATTTTCCCCTTCCCCCAATAACAAATGGTTGTGTTTTGTCTGAAAACTCTCCACATGGGGTAAAAAAGATATCAAGTCCATACCATCACTAAACCCTCTCACAGGGGCAAACTGTGGGAGGGGGGGCTTGAACTCAGAAATTAGATTCTTGGGAGTTTCAAACCACCACAAACTGATACACATCACTGTATTCAGTGGTGTATAGAAATAGGGCCAAACCTGAAAAAGGAATTTTCAGGAGACATGGAAATTCCGAAATATGTACAGCACTAAGGGCTATGTATGTGACAATTTCATGGTTAACAGAAAGAAGAAACAATCCCACAATGCTGAGACAGCCTCCTGCTCCAACTGACTGCTGGGGACGCTGCCAAGACCAGCTAGCTAATACAGCTCTCTGGGATAGGTACCCACAGCTCACCAGCTCCAAACATGTCAGGAAGGTGCACTGAGGAAACAGAACTGTGCAAAACTGATCTGGCTGTAAAGACACAGGTCTCTGGCTTGGTCACAGTCACTTGGGAGTTGGGGATAACTTTGATATTAAAAAATGGGCACTGTCAGATCAAAGGGTGCACTATTAGTGCCATCAGGCTGTGCCACTTACTGAGATTTCAGTCATGGTAAAGCCTTGCCTCAGCACTTCATAGAGAGGAAACAAGATTTTTCTAAGTCTGTTTTCCCATCTATAAGACCAGAATGAAGTATTTGCTCATAGAAATTTCATAACAGCATGAATATTTGTGAAGTGCTTGATGGATTTCAGAAGAAAATGATTTTACACTGGAAGGTAAAATCTTGTAACTGTTTCTTTGGCTTCAATATTGCAGTGAAAGCCTGCAAGCAATATTGATGTTTGTAAAATTATCTGGGCCAATCCTCAGCACTGCTGCCTAGGAGGCTCTGGCAAGTGGTAAGACCAGTTCATGCATTTGCAGTGATTCTCCAAAACTCATTTAGTGTCAAGCTTTTTACTGTGTCTCCCTGGAGAAAATCCTTCATTAGAAATTTCCTTTAGATATGCTTTTTAATCATACCTATTGCTTTATGGATTTTTTTTTCCTACTATCCCATGCTTGCCATTTTTTGACTCACTGCATTTTAAGCAGCAAGACAAGTTCCCGCATGTTTCCTCATCTGGAGAAATTTAAATATCAATTAAAAGAAATCATTGATGTCAGCCAGGATTAATTTTTTCCTATTAATTTTAAAATCATTGCCTTTGCAATGTCAGGCTAAAGCTTATAATCAACTAATTTAAAATACTTGTGCTGGGGGCAGCTTTTTTGAATTTTACATAACTGCATATAAGTGGAAATCAAAATGTAGTGACCTGGGTTTGCACTCAGTCAAGCAAGTACATCACTTCAGCTACATGAACCTTCCCATTGACTTCAAGGAGATCAGCTCTGCTTAACTTGTAATTCAGTGCTGGAGCGCTGAGGAACAAATGTCTAATTTTATTGAGAAGTTTTCTTCTAGTGACATAAAATCCACATATTTCCCAAAGGAAATCACTTCATCATTTAAAAGGAAGTGATGTCTTTCTTTATTCATGTGGCTTCTAACTTTGGAAAATTTTTTCCTCTCCTATGAGAAAAGGCTAAGATAATTGGGATTGTTCAGCCTGGAGAAGAGAAGGTTCCAGGGTAACCTAAATTGCAGCCTTTTGGTGCCTGAAGGGAGTCTACAAGAAAGATGGAGAGAGACTTTTTACAAGGACGTGTAGTGATAGGACAAGGGGGAATGGCTTTAAATTTAAGATAGTAGGTTTAGATTAAATGTTGGGAAGAAATTCTTCACTGTGAGGGTGGTGAGGCCCTGGAACAGGTTGCTCAGAGTAGTTGTGGATGCCTCATCCCTGAGAGTGTTCAAGGCCAGGTTGGATGGAGTTTGGAGCAACCTGGTCTAGAGGAACATGTCCCTGGTGTCCCATGGCACGGGGTGGGGGGTTGGACCTAAATGATCTTTAAGGTCCCTTCCAACCCAAACCATTCTGTAATTCTGTGATTCTATTCTATGATATGGCCGAAGTTAGGAATTTAGATACTCAAACACCTTGGAAGCCTAAAAACACATTCTCGAAATTCCAAGTAACAAATGCTGCTTGCACCAAAGCGTACACCCTGCTCATGCAGCTTGAAACATGGCACCTAAGGTCTATATTCCTGGTGGTAATGCTAGGGCTGAGATAAGGCATTGCATTGTGTTTCAAATTTGGTATCTGAACTTCTGCTGCCCTCAGAGCAATACCTTCAGTGAAGCATAGATTGATTTTCAGTATAAGCCAGCATTTTTAAACGTGTAAAGGTTTTGGAGAGGAGCTATATTTGAGGAAGTTGTACATTTGGAAAATCAACTCAAAGAATCATTAAAGCAACACTTACCTCAGACTTGAGATGGGAAGAAAGCAACTAGTAAGGTGTTAAGAATATTGCGCAAGATGCATTTTAAAAAGGTGATTTTTATAAACTACCATTTTATCAGCTGTCCTTCATACTGGTAGCAGCAATGACATGAGGAGCCTGGTTTGTGTATAACCTTGCATATTTGGAAACAAAGAATGAACATGGCTATGCAGCAAATTTTCATTAGCACTTGAGTTCCCAAGTGTGCTGGTAACAAGATTACAATACTGCACACCTGCATCTTTAGTCAGTTACCTACATTTCATCTGTGAGGTGCAAAAATGATTTTAGGAAAACAGCATAAAATAAACTGCACTGGGGGATATGAAATTGTTTGGGGGTTTTTATTCCATTGTATGGAAAACACTGTCTATTGTTTCAGTCAGTTTATTTGAGAAACTCCAGCTACTCTGCAGAGTGATTATTAGCACATGCAATAACTCCCCCTTATTTCCAGCTGCCATCCCCTGCCAAGCAGCAGGGTGGCTGTAGTCTCACACCTGAGGCATACCTTGGAGCAGGCAGCGTGTTTTCCTCCACAGCTTCTTAACAGCTCCAAAAACACCATTCTCGTGGCCAAATTCTTGTGTGCCACCTGCATCTTCCAGCTCTCCTTAACACTAAAGTTGACTTAACTGCATGGTTCAGTTACACCTACTGCCCTGGCTGGGGACACAGTGTTCCCACCCCCCTTGACTTCTGTTCATCTGTCATTTGCTTTCTTTCTGAAGATTTTTAAAATGTTTGCTTAGCTTTTTGCACTTCACTGAGCCTCCTAATCTAATAATGTCTGTTGAGAATATAGTATTCTCCCTGCTCATTTATGTCATACCAGGAAAAACCATTTATGACATTTTCTCCAATATCTTTATTAAGGTATTTAATTTCTTAATACTTTTAAAACCTCCTGAGTTTTATCTGGAGTCATTTCCCTCATCTCTTAATAAAATCAGTCATGGATAACTTGAAGCATAACTCCCATCCATGTCTGTATTACTTCCTCAAGGAATTTTTCTCAACTTATAAGTCACCTCAGAAGTCATGCTGTGAATGAAATGTGAAGTCACCTGGTAACTTTTTTTTAGTTCATATATAAACGTTATTCTTTATGCCTGGCTTCATACAGGTGCATGTGTGCATGGATAGACATATAGAACACAGAAAACTCATGTTACCCATTTTTTAAAAAAAGTCCTTGTTATTAATTCATCTTTTTCTGTTAGGATCACAGTTTGATTGAAAGATAAGTAATGCTGCTAAATTTTTATTTTTTAGAAAAAATATATTTTAATATAAAGATCTCTAGAGTCCTGATAGTACTTTTAGCTACTCTATAGTAGCAGAACATCTTATAAACCCGTGTATTAGTTTCTAAAACAAGTTTGAAATGCTAGCCCTAAGGAACTGATATGACTAGAGCAACAGAACTTAGTAAGAATACATTAACTGGTAAATGAAAATGTAGGGGTTATCCCTGAAATGAACAAATCTCTTTGTCCCCTCACTCCACCACTAAGGCCTCAGTGTTCGAATAATTTTTTCAAGTACTACTTGAAAATGTTGCCCTATGTTGCCATGAGATTATTTAACACCTAAAAGCACCGATTTTAATATAGCTTCCCTAAAAACAGTAACTGCTTGTGAAGCTGTCAGCAAGATAAAGTGAGCATTGGGTTTAGTTTTCCACTATTTACCCTGGTCTTGTTGGAACAGGTAAAGATCTGTAGTGGTTTAAACCACAGCAGGCTTCCAGTTTTCTTATCCTGTTTTAAAGTATTTCCAGGGCTGCATTATTCCATTTGTTTGCTAAATGCATACTTTCCTCCAGATATATATGAATAGTGAGAAAAGAATCTGAAAAGGAAATGCCTTGCTTCCCACCAGTGCTCTGTTGGCTGTCACTTGCAGGAACAGCACTGGCTAAGGCTTAGCAAGTTGAAAACAAAAATTGTTTTTACAAGATTACTGAGCTAGTGCAGTTGGAAATGCTCTTCAGCATTAGGCTGTTCTTGGGCAATATTGCCAAAACAGATACTGTCGGATGTATTTAATATTCGGCAAGCATGGCTGAACTACTAGTGAAGGACTGTAACCCTGTCAGCATTTAAGATGTGCTGTATTTGAAGTCAAAGGTGACATTCTTGGACTTTAAAAAGTCTGGTTATTCATCAAGACAAAGCTAAGCAACTTGTATGGTGAGTGGCTAAGTTTCTTCCTTGTAATTCACTTCAGATACAAAAGACACGGTGGTATAAAATCTTGGCACATAGCAAGTGTTCTCCTTTTACTGTGCACACCATCTCACTGACTACTTTGTGCATTCCTGCAAACCCTTTTTTTCATGACTTCATGTCAAAACAGTAATTATTCACCTTTTTCATGCTTAGAATCTGTCCAGTTCAAATTACAAAGGTCTTCCAATGGTCACTGACTGAAATTCAGTTTTTGGTATGAAGCAGCATTCTCTTCTGAGACCGAAGTATCAGCTGGTTAGGTATAACGTACATGATTGTGAAACACCATCGTGGTGTTTTCAGGTCAGGTGCACAGATCACACCCTTTATTTCTCTGTGCCACAGCCAGATGTGAGTGTCATGAGAAGTAGTTGTTAGGGGTAGAATTAGAGCAGTGCATGTAGCTAAGGGAGGAACCAAGAGTGCTGAGCAGAAAAGGCTTGAACTCTGCTTTCTCCGTGTCTCAGCAGGCCAGCACCACTTGCTGGCAACTAAAGGAAGCGGAGGACTGATGCAATTTGGCTGGACTTTGTAAAGACTTCTGTATAACAACTCTGCTTAACCTTGGCTCCAAGCAGAGTAGTCAGATATTGTATGGGAAGGGCTACACTATTGCTTACAGAAATGTTACTCTGCTGTGCATTCCCCTATCCTCTGCAAAGACAGAGGCAACAAGTGAGGAAACAATGGCAGACAACGAAGCTGGGGAATATGAAAAAATTCTGTGCAAGTGAAAAGCCCTTGTAACTTTTTCATGACTTTGACTATACTAAACTGGCATCTCTGAACATCAGTAAAAATCTCCTGCCCCTCCAGAGCTGAGTGCTACTGAATGTTACTGTGTGCCATTAGTGCAGTCTTAATGCCATCAGACCAGGGATACAAAGGAAAAACAGGGGCACAGAAGCAAGATCTGAGCTGGCCGCTGCCAAGCCACAGCAAAGCTCAGCAACACTGAAATGCGTAACCTAGGAAGAAATTCTTGGAGCTTTATACTAAACTCATGGTTTTGTTCCTGCATGAAGCTAGCTATGAAGAGGCAATCTGGCATCTTGTGGGAAAAGTATGCATAGAGTCAAAGCTGGGACAGAACAAAAAAAGGCACTAGTCTGGAGCCAAATGATAATGTTCAATAAAGTTTTACAATATATGAAGCAAAGGGAAAGCAGTCTGATAACCATCTACCGCTGCACCTGGCAGATGGATTAAAACTCATTTACTTTCATTCTACAAAGAGAAACAGAGCCACTGTTTGGTGACTGCCATAGTGGATTATTTTTGCCTCTAGCTTTGCACACAAAAATCAATTCAAGTGTGGAAATGAATCTGAGTACAGGAAAGTGAGCCAATACTGTCAGCACAGAATAACTGATGCAGCAGCAGCAATAACAGAACTTTTTCCAGAGAAAAGATATTTATGAAAAAAGTCATTTCCTATTTCAGTAAAGGCGAGTTAGACTGCAGAAAGATCACGTGAACTTCCCAGCTCTCAATTACATATTCACACATTTGTAAAGTTCCAGAAACACTTTATTTAAAAATGGAGTTGTAAATGCATATAACAAAATAACATACATAATAAATGTAACAAAAATAAATAAGGAGAACATGTTCATACAAAATAAGAACAGAGTAATGCAAAATGCTTATTACAGAACACAAAGGTATAAATGCCTGAAAGAACACAAACAGAATCTCGTATGAAGAGCCTGCACCTTTAATCCTTCCTAGCCATCCCCTGCTTTCCACTTGAATCTGCAGAAAAATTATGTTCCCAAGCATTAAAAAAAGAAGGAAATATGGTGATGGTTTGGTACACTCGGTTTTCAACACTTAGCTCTAATTTCCATTTATTTTTGCCCTTCAGCACCTTCAAAAAGTTTTCCCGTAGCCTCTGTAAACCAGTGTCATTCAGGCTCCCAGTTAGCTGGAGTAGAGCATATTGAGTCATACATGAAGACTGTTCGCTTTTATTTTTTTTTTTAAAGAAAATATGAAATCCATTATACAACAGATTAGTGGTTTTGTTTTTACAACTCTACAAAAAAAGTTTTTGCATTTTTATTAACTGGTCCAACTTTTACTGATTTCCGAAAGCCTGTACAATTTAAAAGTGTACAGAAAGTAGGTTTTTTTAAAAACAAATGTCATATAGGATTATTGCTGAAATATTAAAGACCATTTCATAAAAGCTGCAAAACTGTATCTTTAACCTTAATATATAGAGACTGATGCAAACATAAGAAAATTCCAGTCTATTAGTTACATTTAACAGAAAAAACATTCCTCCAAATTACAGTGTTCTGGAAATACAAAGTAATTTACTTTTATTCTTACTATTATTTCCGAATGTTAAGTTACTGGGACAACTGATAAGGAAAATAGGCTTATATAGGAAACTTTAAATAGACTTGCTTTTCAGCGGTATAAGCAAAATGTCCATGTTAGCAGTCGTCTTCCAGAATCCTTTTAAATATGTAAGACAGGGACAGCTTTACTAGCAATACTACAGGAAAATATACAGAAGCAAATAAAATCATTTGCTTGGGAGTGTATCTATTGATTAAGCAAATCATGACAACTCTTATTTCCAAGTCCCCTAAAGAAAATTTTACACCTCATGATCATTCCAAATAAACAGTAATTTCTTCTGTAAGCTTTTGCTGCATTTGGATTGGTGAGAGCCCATTTGCCTCAACATGCTTTAACATGTCCCACATTGCTGAGTGTTTAAATTTACTTCCTAGTTTCAACAAATATTTGGACAGAAATGAGATACGAAATACTTCTACTGTCATTAACATCAAAAAGACATTTGAAGATCAAAAAGTGCCAAATAGTCCTTTCAGAAAGTGGATTAAAACACTGTAATGATAATACAAGGACAGTATTATCAGTTTTCTATGTACACCAAAACACTGCTTGCTGTTTAATGATATTGATATGTTCACCTACCACTCCCAGCAAATCTTAGTGCAAACATAATATGTGAACTCATTTGTAAACCCCAAGACAATTTACGCAGCAACAAGGTTATATAAATCACAGAACTGTTTGAGATTTTCCAGTATATGAGAATGAATGCTTTCTGAAATCTGTCTTACTTTTGCAGTAATGTGTCATTGTAGTCAAAGATAATGTTTCCTATATAAATCATCCAATTCAGAATCAAATGTAACTGTTCAACAGTTCTGTATAAGTTTTAGTGGAGGAAGTCCATTCATTAGAGCAGCTTGGCAAAGAGATTTGGGGTTTCAATAACATTAAATGTTAGACCACTTGCATGGCTTTTAAAAAGAAATAAATCTATTAAGGGAAAACTGCTGATATAGTAATTCTTTTGCAAAGCACACAACCACAAAGGGCAAACCTGCCACAATCTGCTTTCCTACACTGGTATCTATGCATAACTTTATGATTTGAAAAGGATTTGTGTGACAATCAAAGCATCACAATTAAAGAAAACTGGTTTAATAAAACAACTGCTGTTTGACCAAGCCTTTTTTTTAATTATAAAAACCAATATTATAATTTTTCCTTGATTTCTAAACATTCCACATGAAAGGTTTTTGTATCAAACACCGAGATGTCACTCACGCAGGGTGGCATCTTCCTCTTCCCCATCTGGGTTAAACCTATTGAAATGTATGCTGAAATCTGCCTCAGATTCAGCATTTTCAAATTCAGGTGCAACAGGGACGGTGGCAGGTCGAACAGCCCGAGCTTCGGGCTGGCAGTTTGGCTGCGCTTGAGCACGGGTACCTTGGGAAACAGGACTGGACTTCGGCTTCGGCTGAGCTGGTAAGATGGGGCTGGCAAATCCCAAGTTGCTCAAAGCATCCAGGGTACCATCAGGGTCAATCATAGCATTAATTGCTAAGCAACAAGAAAAAATGAAAAGGATAGGGAAGAAACCATAAAAAATATGATTTTCTGTTACTATACAAATACCGAAATCCTTTTCTCACACTTTTCTTTTTATGATGGCAGACATGAGTTTTTATGTGTGCTGTCCATGACAAAGCAGGGGCATATCCAACATAGATATAAACTAATCAGTCAGTTAGTATCTATTTAGTCAGTTTATATGGCTTTTTCTCCTAATGTTACCATTATATTATTCTTTGTTCCAAGCCACCCCCTGCAAATAGCCATAGTTGCTAATTCCATGAATGGATGAAATTTGTATAAAAGAGCAGTCATTTATGCATAGTGGGAGTAAACTGAAAAAACCTAGTACCATTTAATTTTATTATACTACTAACATATTTGTCACATTTAACAGAACTTCTCTTTTTTATTTCCAAAAATGTACTAACATCTATTTGAACACCACTGCATACACAAGGAAACAATCTGGCCTCATTTATTTATGTTCTCTAAACACAATATAATTTCTAATGAACTGACATTTTTTAATTATAGTTGAGCGTGAAACAAAAACCAATTTGTTTCTAAAGGTGGTTAATGATTCCTCCTGAAACATTCTTTTTTAAAACATGTTTTACAAAAGATTAAATCTGAATACTACAAAAAACAAATACAGGAAATTTACAACTAACATAATAATGATAAGCATGGACCACTAATCCATTTGACCACCACTTTTACTAAAAAATAAACTAAGTATAAACAATACACAACCTCTAAGTATAAACAAGACTGCCACCCCTTTTTAAAAAATACTCAGTTTTTAAGTTGATTTTGATAAATGGAATATATGTCTAATTAGCAGACCTTTTAAGCAAAACATACTTCTTTCCACTTTACATAAGACTTTATGTGTGAAAAGCAAAATAACTTTTTGATTTTGTAGTCTGCGGGCTCCATAGTTACAACAATTGGATTTTGCAGTGTGAAGGGAAGATGTCAAGAGCCAATTCTAAATTTTCATTTCATCGTAATGGAGGCAGTTGTGGGGTTTTTTGAGACTTCCTATAGATTACGGTCTCAGTGCATGCCTTATACTGAATTGTGCTACACATGGGAGTATTACTGATGTGCAGAGCCTATTTCATAAAGCCTAATCTCAGGATTCTCTATCACCTACTCTTCAATATTTACAGAAATATTTCTATTTAAGAATGTTTCACAAATAATTACTTCGGGATTCTTAAGACTATGCAATTCTTAGTCAAGCCTTTTCTCATCATATAAAAAGATATGATCAAAAAACCAGTGATGTTTGTTTACCAAATGTGCCAGCAATTATATGATATTAATGTATGTAACTGATACTGTGAACATATTTTAATATATCGCAGTAACTTTATTTCATGGTATAGATATACACATATATATTAAACAAATTTGAAGCAAGGAACCACAGAAGAAAAAAAAGATTTGTACCTTGCAGCTGTTTCTCGACTCGTTTCAGTTCCTGTAAGATCGATGATATTTCCTAGAGGAGAAACGATCATATTTCATTATGGAAAAAGAGACTATCAGCAGTGAACAATGCCACTCCTCAAGCTTTGCAATACGCTATTTGGGTTGACCCTCCTGGCATCAAGAACACCCTTACTGGTGGTGACCCAGCCAAGTCCCCCACAGGTCCTGGGTGGCAGCCCTTGAAGCTGGAGAGCCATGTCTCACTCAGAATCTAGAGCTCCTCCACACTGGCTGCCTGCTATGGTCCATAAAACCCCACCCTGTCCCTTGCTCATCTGGCTGTGCCACCTCTGCTCAAGCACAGACTTACAGATACTTACAGTTTGCAACAGCAAACTTTTAAAGGAAAGTCACAGGATAAACCCAGTATTAAATGGAATCGAGTGACTTATAACCTTGCTCAAATGAGAGTCAGAAAGTGCATCAGGATTCTGTCTGCAACATTCTATCTGTCCCCTTTGCCCACAAGACCCTGTACAGCACATCAGTGTTGGGGCCTCAGCACTCGTTTGCCTTAGAGACTTTTCTCCACTGTGCTGCACTACTTGTTAACACAGACGTAGCCACAGCAATGAACTCAGAAACAAAGCAAATGTACTGTACCTTAAACTACAGAATCACAGAATATCCTCAGTTGGAAAGGACCCATCAGGATCATTGAGTCCAACTCCTGGCCCTGCACAGAGCACCCCAAGAATCATACCCTGTGCCTGAGAGCATTGTCCGAACACTTCTTGAAATCTGACAGGCTTGGTGCCACGACCACTTCCCTGTGCCATGTAAATCCTACAACTGAAGGATCCTACACTGAACAATAGTGTTAATCCAACTACTGAGGAGAGCTGTCAGTGGTATTCTAAAGCTGAGAATTTTCAAAGGCACTGATTTCAGAAAACCATTTAACCCATTTCAGGAAGCCATTTTGTACTAAGTACTGTGATTTTTGTGTGTGGCAAAGAGATTGATTATCTTGAATTTTACACAGTCATTATGTCTAAGAAGATTCCACATCTGGGCTGGACACCAATGTTCCAAGGATAAAACAAACATCAGTTATAACTGTCCTCCCTTAAAATTTAATAATCATCTGTGGTAGAAATAAGCACTGCATTTGAACAATATACTGCTCTGAAAACTAAGTAGAAACTTGAAAATCATAGACAAAAAACACCCCGAAGAACCCATTCACTTTCAAACAATGTGAGATGCTTTAATAAATTGAAAAAAATTTGTAGAATGATGAACTTAGGAATAAATATACAACAAACATTTTTTCTTTTTTAAAGGATTGACTGAACCCCCATATTCAGGACAAAAGACTAAATTCGGATCTTATGCTGGACATGGATAAACTCCTTATATTATAGTATTTCTAGAATAAGAAAATTCCATGAGGAACCTGCTTAATTAAACTTTAAAAAAATTTAAAAAACCCTATCAGGGAATCGATTAAATTATAACACTGAATTACTAATGATTGCTCTTAATAAATGTACCATTCTGCAGAATTACAGGCCAAGCTTTCCATACTTCCAGGAAAAATCAATCTGGAGGAGTTTAATAACTCATGATGAGCTAACAGAAAAGCGCTAGCCTGTTCAATGCCAGAGGAAATGTATAAGCATTTGACTTCTGTGCAGTCCAGTACGAAGTATGTGAGTAGTTTCCTCTCCCACCTTTCCCTCAGAAAAAAACCCTGCTTCTGTAAGCTGACATTCTTAACAGCATGGTACTGCAGATGGATAATGTAACTAGACTCGCTGCCTGCTCTCACGTTCAAGAATGTTTTTCAAACCCTACACTCTGTGCTCAGAGGTAAAGGAGAAGTATACTAAGAAATAACATGTGCTCCATCCCCTCACTCTGTTCACACAGTCTGGTCATGAAATGGCCTGAATTAGGCAGGGTGGAAGAGTACATGAATCAGCTGGAGTTGTAGTGGGTGCCCTATGGTTATCGCTTCCAGACAAAATCAAGAGGATTATTTTTCATTGAAGAGTCCTTTTATTGCCATGCGTCTACGGATTATTTTCATCACATGTAGCAAAACACAACAATTTCTCTAAATATTAATAATCAGTGTTAATAGCATTAAGTATTAATGATAAGTAGGTAAAGTAGTTTTTAGACTGTAAAACAAGTTAATTTGAAAGTAATCTAACATTCAAACTAATGGTTGTTACCTTTTGTTAAACAAATGTACTGATGGTCTATGCATAGTCTGAATCCCTTTGACTGCATTCTTTATCTGAGAATTTCCCCTGAACAATTCCTTGTTTCTTTATAAGACAGTAAATCTTAGTAATTATTAAAGCAGATTAGGTTTATTCTTGAAATATATGTGGTGTCTAAATAAAACCTTTTAAAATTTTTGCCCTTATGTCACTGAAAACAACACATTCCTCTACTGATTATTTAGATGTTAGACAAGCAGCATAATCAGTCCTAGAAAAGAACTATTCATACCATGCTTGATGTTTTCACAATAGGAACTTCACTTTCAGCTCTCAACTTGTTTTCAATTTCTTCCCAATTTCTATCTTTGTCCTTAAATAATATTCTAGAAGAAAGAAATTTAAGAACACTGTTTAAAAAAAACAAAACACACCCACAAATTAAAACTGAAAGATTAGATAACACGATACGAGAAAGTGGCATAGGGAGCACTGAATAAAAGTAAAATCTGAAATACTGAAACCTGACAGAATCCAATCATACAGTTTAAATTTTCAAGGAAGCATACAGGGTTTCAGCAAAATCGTTCTTATTGACATTAAAATGGCAGTTCTGTAGCTAAACACTTGCTTATGGAGTTGAAAAGACACAGATGCTTCTTTCCTCCAGCACGGAGACATTTCTTAAAAAATCCAACTATATTACTGTAGTCAGATAATTCCCCTTTAATACTGCATTTTATAACAACTGCAAAACATAAGGTAAATAAATGCATCTTTTACATTTCTATTTTATAATAATTTAATACAAAATAAAACCACTTCAGGAAATTAAAAAAAATACATTTCACAGAAGAAATTTTTATTGAGAAGTCTCAATACATAAATTTTATATATATATACATATATATATGTTTTATTAGTATGAGTATCACTTGTATTACATGTTTAAAGAAGTATTTTATATTTGTAAAACCCCAAAGCATACTGTTAGATTTCCTTCTTTAATGTTTTGCTTCCCTGCTTGATAAATAGTTTTTGTTTGCATTGTCATATCACAAATATAATTTAAACTGTCTACACTGGTGCAATTGGAAAAAAAAAACAAAGAAAAAAAAAGATATTTAAGGTCTGGTAAGTGACACCATGATGACATAGAGGAGTCCAAATCCACTTCTTCTCGAATTGGTATTTCAAACAAATAGCTGCAGTAAAACTGCTAAGCAAACAAAACAACCAATTTCAAATCATGACCAAAAAGTAGTACATTTTAAAGAAATTATTTGTGTAAGTATGTCTCTGAGGAAATAATTTTTAAGGTGGAAGTTCATGAAATATTGAATCTCATAAAGACTAAGAATTTGAAAGAAAGCTGGGAGACTTGGTACTGCATTTCTGTTCACCTTTCTTCAGTTATTCATACCCTATGGAAAATTCTACTCTCTATTATTATCCTGTCAAGAAAGTCTAATTTTGCAAAATATTTACTACCCTGCCTTATTTTATCAGTACACAGATGTCCAGAGACAGCCTATCCAGAAGGTGCTTTAACTCTTCTTCTCTCTTTGAGGTCTTCACTTTCTGCTGCTTCAGAACGGGTTTATGTCGGAGGTTTCGCTGAGAGGAAGTGCTACTTTGATGACAGAGTGTCATGGGATTGAGGCAAATGACCGCTTCTGCCAAGTGACTTGGGTGTATTCAAGTAAGTCAATTCATTCAAGGGTAAACATTAATACGCACTTTTTTAGGGGGAAGGAAAAAAATAAAATTATAAGTAATCAAAACTGCAGTGAAGTTTTGATGAAACCCTTTACGGTCTCAAATAGAGTCATCATCTTTTATAAAAGTTCATCATCAGAGGTCTGGCAAAATTCTCTTATGTTCCTGAAGGGAGTACAAAACCTTGCAAAGATGTACAACTGCAAACCTGGATACCAGAAAGTCCAATTACAAGGGAAAATTTAGGATTTGCCTGTCACTGAGAAGTTCAAATAAACACGTTAAAGAAAAAAAAGGCATCAACACACACTGGAAATTAGCAGGAACATAGAAAATAAGGCAGTAAACAACACTAGAAAAAAACCAATATAAGCTATTGTGACATGGTCTGATTTTTCATTTACCTTCTTGCCATGTTATTTTAAAATAATTCTATCTTGATTCATTGTGATTTAAAATAATTCTATCTTGATTCAAAAGTGCCTTTGCTTGTGTATGTGGTGTTCTCAGTCTCACTCTTTTAGAGATAATGTTCTTACTCCTCTTTTACAATTTGAAAACCTTTCATTTCATAGGTCACTTTATTAAAAAAAGAGGAAAAAAATGAAAGCAGTAATTAAAAATTTTGAAACTGTTATTACTTTGACTACAAAGTGGGAAGGCCAATTTGTTTTTACTATAAATTTAGGAAGCCTATTTCCTTTTTACTTCATCTTTCTGAATTCTTCATTTAGTTCATTTTAACTTCCTGGGGGATCTTAATCTCTTGTCTGCTTTGACCTCTCTCTTTCTAACAGTATTCTACAAGTTAAAAGAACATATTTATAAATGCCTGCTGCCTTCTGCTCTTGCTTTCCCCTACCTTCTGAGGCAAGTCTTACTTGATTGTGCTCAATGCTCATTTTTCTTTCACAGTACTTCGCAGGATGCACAGCAAACTGCAGAGACCACGTAGTACCTTCACTGACCTGAATCCTTTGCCTAGATTTTGCCTGACTAAAGAGGCACTTGCCTGCTACATGCCAGTAATGCTGCATTCACATTGCAGAGCACTGATAAAACCATGCAGGTCTTCTCACTGCAAAACCTACTTACCTCTTCCCTTCGTAATCTTTGCAAATTTTCTGCAAACTCATTGTAACATATAAAAGCACAAATACAGGCTAGGTAGAGAATGGATTGATAGCAGCCCTAAGGAGAAGGGCTTCGGGTCCTGGTGGATGAGATGCTGGACATGACCCAGCAATGTGCACTCTCAGCCCAGAAGACCAAACGTGTCCTTGGCTGCATCAAAAGCAGCATGGCCAGCAGGTCGAGGAAGGGGATTCTCCCTCCTACTTTGCTCTGGTGAGAACCCACCTGCAGTGCTGCATCCAGCTCTGGGGTCCCCAGCACAGGAAGGACATTGACCTTTTGGAGTAAGCCCAGAGCAGGGCCACCAAGATGCTCAGAGAGCTGGAGCACCTCTCTTATGAAAGACAGGCTGAGAGAGTTGGGATTGTTCAGCCTGGAGAAGAGAAGACTCCAGGGAGACCTTGGAGCAGCCTCCTAGTACCTAAGGGGAGCCTGCTAGAGAGCTGGGTAGGGATTTTTTATAAGTGCATGTAGCGATATGACAATGGAGAATGGTTTCAAACTGAAAGCAAGTAGGATTGGATAAGACTAGATATTAGGAAAAAATTCTTTACTATGAGGGTGGTGAGGTACTGGAACAGGTTTGCCCAGAGAACTTGTGGATGCCCCATCCCTGGAAGTGTTCAAGGCCAGGTTAGATGGGCCTTTGAGCAAACTCATCTGATGGCAAGTGTCCTTGACCATAGCAGAGGGGTTTGACCTAAATGACCTTCAAGGTCCCTTCCAACCCAAACCATTCTGTGATCCTATGAAAAGGCAGAAAAGCAAACAAACTGCTTATCTGCTTCCTGAGAATCCTCCACAGTAATCTGTTAGCAAAGAAGGGGTTATAGGATACATGGCAAGAATGCTGCAGAATTTTAAAATATAATGCAGTTTTGTGTATACTAGGAAGTAAGAACCTGATTATACAGGTTGAAAAAAAATTATAGAAAGGTAACTTAGCAATATCCAACCTATGACCTTATCCTGAAGAAAACTACAAATATACAGAGAAATTGGTGAAAGGAAAGAACCGGGCACTTGAATCTGGTTCAATCTGTACCCCATGCTAGTACTTGGGAAAAAAAACCCAACAGTTTGGCCAGCAATGGGAGGATCTAGCTGAGGAATACAATGTCCAAAGCTTCTCTCAAGCTCATTTCTTAATACAAGGTAGGAACGATGACAGAACTCAATGGAACTTAGAGCATTACCTATAAATTAGAAACAGCAATGGCAATGGGGAAGCAGGGAAGAAACTAGTCAAGCAAAAAGATATGTATTTCATTTTGTCCTCCTACTCATTTATTTTCATGATTGACTTTAGCTCATTTTAATTTCTGATAGATCTGCTTGTCAAGAATGACTGACAATATTTATGTTCTTAATACTTTAGCCAAAGTGAAATTGGTCTTTCAACAGAGCTAACTTTTGCAACTAAAATATGACAGAAAGAAGAGTGTTCACTCTCACAGGATGCATGTCTTTCTCCGTTTGGCCCCAGATAGAAAGGGTGTAATTTTTTAATATATGTGATGCAATTTGTAAGGACTACAATTGCCTTATATTATCTGTGCTCTCTGCTGATAGGTTTACATTGGTAACAAGAAAATTTGAGAAAGGACTTGTAAAACACAGTCAGGCTTGCTGGCTTACTCTTACTGGTGCCTCTAAAACTTTCTCCTCTCCTTTCAGGTTCAAATATTCTGGAAAAAGCCACAGCTGCTAGCCTGGTAAATCCTGATGATTCTCATTGTAACTATTCTGAGCAGAGATGTTAACTGGCTTAACTCCAGTAAAAACAAAAGAAGCACACCAGTTGGCTGAACTCATGAACACCAAAACAAAGCTAAGGTGAAAATCTGTAATAGGTACCAGCTGCCTTATATGCTCCCTAAAAAGCAATTCTAAAACTAATACTGTTTATCTAATTCAAAATACTAATGAAATTATGAATAACATGATGTTATTCAAAATCATTCTGAGTATCAGAAAAAGGAAGTTTTGAACACAGCCCTAAATAATTACTAAATAATTCCTTATTAATGAAAGTTTACTGCATTTTTATAGAAATAAACCATTCCACTGTTTTTAAATATACATAAAATATTTGTAGGTATGCTTATATTTATAACATCATACATGACCACACCATTATTACATTCATTACAATGTGGCTGACTTATCTTTTAAGCTCAGAAAATTACATCGGAAATGTGTTAGACTTGAATTTAATGTTACCAGTTAGCCATCAGTAAAAAACAACACACAAAATGCCTTAGAACAGAAATAATAAGAATGGGTTACAGGCTTTTAAAGAATTGATTCTTCACTCAGTGATATTCTTCCAACCAGAAATAGTAGGACTAGAAATGGCAGATAAGCTACAGTTTTTACCAATTTATATAATTAATTTTTTTTCTTCTTGATTTCTATGGTCAGATCTTCTTTAGTATTCACATGAGAATACAATCGTCAGATATGTTGTTATTTTGCTGCTTTTACTATTAGCATTGCCTTATGCTGAAATAAGCTTGTGATTTGATGTTTAATCTGTCACTCATGTAATATTTCAATATCTGACACTTCCTTGAAAAACTGATTAATTACAGACCTAGCATTTTCCCACATTCAGAAAATTATGCATGAAGATCAGCCAAATGACTTATTTTTAATGTTCTCTATTTTAAAATTATTAACTGCACAAAGACATGAAGAAGAACACGTGAATGATACGACCCTGAACTTTGTATTTAGAATTTTCTTTTATTCTTGCCAACCAAAGTGGTCACCAAGTGGTTGTACACTCACACATTTAAGTTAAATTGAACTGTTGATAGAGCAACATGTTACCATTTTTGACATGTCTACACTTTCTCTTAGCTACTAGGAAATCATATGAAGGAATCTAACTATCTGAGCAGGAATTTTCAATTAAAAATGACAGGTGGCTACATCTGTTGCTTTAGATTTAGAAGTCAATAGTGACTACATTGTTGGTTTCCAAGAACGATTTCAAGTAGTTTTTCAGAACGATTTACTGAAACTGCCCCATTTATTCTTTCTTCCTAAAATGCGGAGTCCCTACAAGAACTTGGCAAACATAGAGGGATTAAGTTTACAATTCAGTAACATTTTAACCGTAACTTTTAAGGAAGGAAGTTTTACAAGACTTGCATAGAGGCCAAGTAATTTTTGCATGGCATCTGCATATACTGGAACAGCTCCTCTGCTGGAAGTATGATGGACGTTGTTCTGCCCATGCAAACTTTGCTGATATTTCTCATCATATAATGTGAAATAAACAAAAGGAATAATGGAAAAAGAATTAATTCCAAATCTTTCTGAATGCTAAAAAAGCCACAGGTAACATTGCTTTTAGTTGCTACTAAGTGTATTTGATCTACTATACATTACTCTTTTACTAGTGGGAATATTAAAGAGAGCAGATATTTTCAGCAATAACAATAATTTTTAAAAACCCACCTGATTTTGCCAGCTGTTTTGTCTATGGATTGTCTTATCTTGCGAGAAAACTGGAAGACCGAGGACAACAGCAAACTGTCCCCCATAACCTGCAATAAGATTTTAATAAAAAAGGATGTTATTAGTTTAATGGGAATTAAATACAAACAATTCCATATATTTTGGTATCTTTAACATTAAAAAACCATACTTGTGTTTTAATTAGTATCATATACAATCATATTTGAACATTTTGCAAATAAAATAATATAGAGTATTTTCCAATATTAATGCCACCTGCTACTGGTAGGAAAGAAAGAATAGTGTCTAGAATATTAAGTGGGGGGGGATAATTGTCAAAGCTTAAAATAGACACATTATTGGAGAGAATCCTGTTGTGTACTCACTTCATCTCTGCTCCAAGTCCTTCTCCGGGTAATTGTCGGGGGATCGAGGGCATCTGTTAGCTGAGGTCTAGCATCACTAGGCCGACCATTCCCCTCTGGTGGTTTCGAATGCACTACTGGAGGGATTTTTCTGAAATTGAGACTTTCATCAAATACGCGGTCCACCAACTGGGGGATAAAAGAAAAACGCGTTTTATGAAATCTACTGGGTACCTGCAAAAATCAGATTACTATTTTCTCCTCCTGCAACAGTTTACAAGATGCCTATCAAATAAAAATCATACTGTTGTCTGGAACAGTACAAAATGACGCATCTCTTATGTAAGAATATCTCGTAAAAATGAATTTTTGGTTTGTTTTTTTTAAATATGAGACATACAAGGCACATTTAGATTACTCACAGAGACTCTGCTTATAGGTAGGTAACATAATAGTTACCTATAAACTGCTACTAAATAATTTATTCCTTTGATCAATGGATATATCTGTGGAATTAAGCAGAGTTCTCTGAAATGTAGGGTTTTTCCCCAGATTAGTCCTAGTGTTACAGAAAGACCTATACTACCTGAAGGAGATACTGCCATCTGCAGTATGTACACAATGTACCATATTTATTACAGAGGAGAATAGTTATTTAGTAATATGAAAATGGAAGTGATCTAACTGGTTCTGATAAAATGAGCACTTTGTTTCCTCAAAGTTTAGCCATAGTCCACGAGAATTAAAACCAAAATCTATGTGAGTATATTTATGATTTTTCTGACTACCTGACTCACGGGTTTCTCATTACTGTTTATATCTTTTTTTCCACAGAAAAAGACAGTATTAAACTAACTACAGTAAACTAATGTATTAACCAAACTTTATGCACACGAAAATGAATAAAACACATTTTGAAAGGAACATTATGAAGAAAAAAATGCAGTAAACATTTACAACACATTACTATGGTGAATTGTAACATAGTAGAAAGTGATGATTTAAATTCAGATTAACATGTGTACCAGCATTAGACCTGTGATGGTTACTAGAACAAGTTAGTCAATATATTCATAGAACAGCACAGCAGAGATAGTCAAAGAATATAAGACTTATTAGAAGCATAATGCAAACTTACTTCAGGGTAGTTTTTGACAATGTTATTAAGAAAGAAGATGATAAATAAGTATTTCAGTGTTCAGAAGATGAAAGTTTTATGTCACCTGTGAAAAGAGTGACTTTTTTGTTTTTAATAGCTATGCAAAGAATTAAATATAGACATTTATATATATTTGAACATATACACTAGTATCTTTAAATGCACTTAGATACTATACAATGGTATCTAAGGCTACAGACAAGTAAGAAGCATAACTACCTTGTTCCTATGTTTTGTGGAAAAAAAGAGACAGACAGATAGTATGCATCCTTTTGACAAGCTGTGTTCATAGAATACCTTCTGGGTTGTTTGTTGAAATAAAGGAACTTTAAATAAAAAAAAAATGTAGAGATCATGCACACGGGTTGAGTGGAAATAACTAAAAAGCTATGCAAAAATGCTAAAAGCAAAAGAAATAAAGAAAAGGAAGAACCTTATGCATTTCTCCATGAAGATCTCCTACCTCTTCTCTAGTGTCTATGGCAGAGCCAGGGGTGGTGGCAGCAGTGCTTACTGTGGTACTGGGGGCAGTGCCTGATGAAGTCACTGAATCTATCTCTCCTGCTACATCGTTGATTTCCCGTGCGATGAGAGCCAGATCTTGACTGATCCTAGTAATAAAGAGAGTGTTACATTCTCCCCTACAAATACTTTTGGGCCAGTAGAGCCCAACCTTGGCAGCCTTTTAGGTTTTGAGTTCCAGTTCCTTATAACTGTGCTATGAAAATGTGAAAGTTTATTTGTAGAACCATACAAGAAAATTTTAACTGAAGCTTGTCACAGCATGCCTCTCTAGAGGAAGAAGGTAGAAGGCAATCTCAAAAGACAGAGAGTCTTTGTTTTCTTTCTAGGATTCCCAGGCAAACGTGTACACAGTATATCTAAGACAGTGGATGCACTGTAAATATTGCACAGACCTGCATACATGCAGTAAATCTGAAACATTCAGACAGCGTTTAGTTTATACCTTAGTTTACCTGCTTGCAAAAACACCTTTTCAAGACCTCTGATTATCTAGCAGCCCTGCAGCTTGCTCACGTGTCTGAAATTCCAGACCAATACCCTAAGTCCTCAAATTTTATCAAGACAAGTTTTCCAGTGGGAAAAACAGAACATATTTGTAAAAACCTTGGCACTACAAAAATACATCTGAATTCTCAGCCAAAGATTCCTTTTCCTTTCTTCTGATCCACCACTTTAAAAAAAATAGCTTTGCTCTGTATTCTGCTCAGCACAGGGAAGAAGCTTGGCTAGCTCAACTTGCGCTGCTCCTCCACAGGACACCCCAAAAGGAGGAGGGAACAAGAAAAAAACTCTCACAAAGCAAAATCTAAAAGCCCTTACTAACTATGGCACCCTGAATCTCCAGCTTGGATCACACAGTTCAGAAGACCTAGAATTCAGAGCAGACTGCCAAGTGATCCCCTTTGACACTTCTGGCTGAGAGGACCGAAGGCACAGGAGTCGACAGTGCTACTTCTGCATCGCCAGGAGGTGAATTGCACCACCCACCACTCAAGCGGAAGGAGCAGCGCAGCCATGTAACAGTGACACACATCAGGCTGGACAGAGATGGATTGTTCAAGGGGAGCTTCCTTCTGCTCTTTATTTTCACTTTGTCTTCAAGTCAAAAAGAACGGACACCACTGACCTAGAGATAGTTTAAGACTAAGTGAGTAGAATTTCAACTTCAAAGGCAAACATAACTAGAGAAATTTCCAGTCAAATTCCTACACTGTATTTTGTGGCTAAACATCAGCAATATGCAATTAAGTGAAACTTTGTGTAGCTTAGGTACATATATAGTTGAGATATGGCTGTAGAAGATTATCTGGCAATTACCCATGACAACTCAAGATAGTATTTCAGATTTTAAACTATCAAAGACTGGAACAGTAATGTGGCACTAAACCTGCACAACAGTTTTCCCATATAATGCAGGTTTAGTGCCACACAGTAAAGCATAAAACAAGTCAATTGTTCATTTAAATAAATTAAAATATGATAAGAACCTATTACTAATTAATTTAACCTAATTACTACATCTTTTGGGTCAATTTTCATTTATATTTCATGTTCTTATATATACATGCCATTAAAAATCCAATATTCTAAGTCGTAGAAATACTAAAACACCTAATTCCTTTGTTTCACACAATCATCTAACTATCTCCTTAAAGACAGAAATTGCTAATAATCACATTTGAATTTCTGGGACAAATTCTGGTATTTAATGAATAGTTGTAAAGAAAATAAAACCCAGGAGATTTCAATTATTACCAAATCCTCCTGAAGAGAAATGTTATTAAACACCATAATCAAAAGTAGTATCAATCAAGACTTAACTCTTCACAGAAATCAGCAATGCTTCAACATGCCACAACCACTTCATTTGAGTTCTTCCCAAGCAATGAATATTACATAAAATGTCAGATATTTATATAAAAATGAATTAAAATGAATCCTGAGAGTATCAGAATAAACAACTCTAACATGGATGGCAAGTAACTTGGTAGACAATTATCATAGTCAAACATCAGTCCAGTGAACAAAATCTGGAATTATTTTCAATGTGACAGTAAGCTATAGTCAGTACTCAACTAAGTGTCTGCATAGAAACAATACAGGGCACTAAACAAAAACCACTGTGAAAAAGAAAACTAGAAACCAGTTGTGAGTAGTCTGACTTTTCAAAAGTGAAGTGTTCAAGTAATTCTACATTAACTTTTAGAAACAGAAAGTATTGGTTAAGGAGTATGCTTTGTGTAATCAGGGACAAGAGACTTAGGCTTTAGGTACGTGCTATTTACTCTGCTGCAACTGTAGGTTGCCTTGCAGATTTTTACTGCTTCCTGCATCACACCTAGCAATCACAAAAGGCAAATCAATTTATTTGCAGAGGCAAAACTAAAATAAATTCCCTAACTCTCTCAACGTGCTCCAGTAAATATTGCTATTAGATTCACTCAGTGAGCAGACTCACGCAGCTACACAGCTACATAGGGAACAGACTCAGTTTTCAACGCACTGGAAAAGGTGAGAACATGGAGCTTGGGATGGGGAGAGCATGACTACCTTTTCAAAAGCCTGGAATTCTAGTTCTTATTTAACTGTAGGGAAAGAATACCCAATATCAGAAAAAAGAAACAGGAATACTTCTAAGATATCTGTAATAGTGCTGAACTGCTGGATTACCAAGAACATTTTTATGCTTAGTCTACTATGTTACACTTCCTATGCTGAGTCAGTTGATTTTGTAACAATACTTTAACATCCTTAAATAAAATACATGTGAAGCTCCTGTATACACCATGGAGGGTGTATACTCCCTCCATGTCAAAGTGGCTTTAAATCAAATTTACTTATTCCATTAAGTTTTTCTAAACATCTCTCTCAATTTTTCAATTTTATTAACATCTGTAAATTGGGAAGTCTGTGAAAAGTGCAAACTGGTCAGTCAAAGAAGACCAGTTAAAACACAGTATGATGGTAACATGGATGCAATGAAATGTTTGTCATACAGTCTCTACAGTACTTTCTGCTGCACATGTATTTTATGAAATGCTTATCCTTACACCTGCCTAATAGAATCAGTTATTCAACAACAAAAAAATAAATCAAACAACTTAAATGAGAGCATGTAATCATCTATTAATTTTTTAAAAACTTTAAATAGAGTTGAAGGGATTCTGATCACAGAGGCTGATCTGAGGGCTGGGATGGAAAAAACCTCCACGGTAGACAACGACAGAGAATATGGTTAGCAAGGCAAAAGGAGCGGAGACAAAAAAATCTTATAAAGGACAGAAGTTAAAATTAAAGCCAGAGGAGTAATAACGTGAATCATTACAAAGATATATGGACGCATGGAAAAGATCAACTAGTGACCTACAGCAGTGGGGCTCAGCAGAGGCTAACCAAGAAAACTGGTATTGGAATCAGTGATGATAGCTGACAGTAATCTGGAATTTCTCAAATGCTGATTGCTAGTTTTCTTAACATTAAATAAGCTTATTTAAAGCAGTTTGTGTGAAATTTCTATATAAACTTGGCAATACTCATTTGAGTCTCTCACTACTTCCACTGAAAATAAAGCTGAAGAGGTAGGGTAACAAAAGGTACACAGCCTTCAAAACAAATTTAAAACCAGTATATCAATGCAGAAAATGGTAAGAATCCCAAGGGAAAAAAAAGCCCTGCCAACCTAACCATCAAGTGAGTTTAGACCGAATCATCAACTACCTCCAGTGTCAATCTCTCCCAGATAAGCAAAACATACCAAGAAGTTTCACTGAAGTAGAGGTTCATCAGTACTTCTTATAAGGAGGAAATAATACGTTATGGCTAACAATTGTTTTTCCCCACATACACACAGTCCTCCCTATAACAATCTCTAACTTTGGATTACTAAAAAGAAAGAGATGTTTTAGGAAGATGATTTTGAAGATGTTTATTTCATGATTTATCTAGATACTATGAAACTTCCTTAGGTATCTTTTGTGTGCCTCTCTGGGTCCCTTTGCACAGATCACACTAGAAAAACAAATGCTGAAAAATATTACCAAGAAGAGGAAACAAAAAATAATTAATCACACCAAGCAAAACACCTCCATGGCATTAAGCAAATACTCCACAGTATTAAGAATAATCTTAAAAGGAAAACACTTTTCCTGTTTAGGCTTCCAAATTAAGTTTTTTGAAAAGCTTCGCAACCTGGACACTGACATCGAAGTATTAAATAACATTTGCATATTATTTAGTTTTATTTATTTTGTGCAAGTGATCAGAAGTTTTCACTGCATGAGGGTTGCATGATATGGGAATAACTGGTTACAAGAATGTAGAACTACCTGTTCCTTGGTTCAATTGAAGCAGAGTTGATATTAGCAATAACAGAGGAATTAACATACTAATCTCAGATATTTGCAACAAAAAAAAATTACTTTTTGATGAATACACGACTTGTATCAGAAAGTATCTAACATGAAATAATATCTAGATAAATCAAAAATTAAAATGAGAAAATGGTCTTTTACATTGCCAAAATCACTTTTTTTTCTCTCTCTGTCACTTGTGCATCGATCTGAAATTTTACCTCAATATGAATGTAAAGGTAGTACAAAATCACATATACTTCAGCTTCAGGAAATACACTAAGTACCTCTGCAAGTCCAACTAATGCAACTGAAAGTTCATCTTCTGGGACTGGGCTATCCTAAGTCAGAAATTACTATAATTTTCCATTAAAAAGAAATGTGCTGGTAACATGAGTGTTCTGTCTGCCAGTCTCTCATAAGAAGAATTTTAAATTACTCATTCAGTTAGTGAGTGAAAGCAGTAAGTAGAGTGATACAGAAAATTCATTAGCTCAGCTCTCTTTCTCCTTTATATGCACCTGCATAACTGGTTGGGTACAATTCTTCGTTATTTTAGATGCTAGCCTTTAAAACCAACCTTGCTATCTCTTCTCGGTGAGCTGTCCAGTCACGAATGTAGTCTTCCTGTTCCTTTATTCTGTGCTTGAATGTATTGCTACTTTGAGCTGCTGTCCCAGAGCTCTGCAGTCGTGTGGTTTTCAGGGCTGGAGAGGTACGTAGACGGGTATGTTTAGGGGAATTACGGTTTGATCCGAATTCATCTTCTGAGGTGGAAGCATAATCTGTAGGAAAGCGCCTCCATCTTGCACTTACTAAATTAGTTTAATTGTTAAAAAAGAAATATTATTGCATCTTAAATAAGAAAAACAATATTATTTCAGTAACATCACAAAAATATACAACTATTCATTATCAATCCCCAAATACCTCACAAAAGGTTTATTTACTACATCTTAAAAAGAAAGCTACAAAATTTGTGTTAAATAATAAATACTGATTAATAAAAACACAAAACTGATGCTCTTTGTATAATGATGAGTAAAGTAAGATGTAAAAGTCAGTAACTGTATATGAGCTCAAGCAAACTTATTACAAAACAAGGGCCCAATTCATTAACATTAAAGTATATAGTCAAATTGCACTTTTTCTGCAGATTTTTTCCCAAATTTCATTCCAGGTGTATGTGATACACAAAAAAAAAATGAAGAGACATGAAGGAAGGATGGAGCTGGCACCAAGACTGGGACGCATGCTTACATAGGGAAGCATAAAACTCATAGATGGTGATAAGGTCTTTTCCAACCTTAATGATTCTATGATTATGTCTTTAGTATGGAAATAAAATATGTAAAATTAATATTGTGTTAAAAAAATCAGCTGCACATCTATAAAAAAGGAAGACTTAGAGCAAAGAGCTTCCTTTATTGAAAAGTTCATAGGTATGAAAATACCTATTCTGCAAGTCACATCCTAGAATTATTTTTCAAGAGTTTTTGTGGGTTTTTTTTTTTCTTTTCCAATCTGACAATTATTCCCTTTTTAAGCAACAGCCTAAAGACTTCTACATGTAGCACATAAAAGCATTATACAGCTGTGCTGCTGAAGACAGCCTGAAGTACAGGAGAACTGAAATTAAGTTGGAAGCTTTCGTCCCCCTATGAATTACTGAAGCTAAGAAAATGCATTTCAGATATGCTGTCCTCAAACATTCCCTGCAGGATGAGATACCATTAAGTACAAAGGAGTCCTCATCATCACAATCTTCTAAATTATTGCAGAGGATTTAATCCCCCAAACTCATTGACATTCATGAGGCTTAAAAATTAAAAAAATGTCTGATCACCTCTTGGTAATTTAAAAATAATACATGCAAATGACATAAGTTGTTTTTACTATTACAAAATACAAGAAATAATACTAATTTCTCCTGAAACATCTAAAAAAATATTATAAAGGAAGTATACATAAATATGTATTTAAAAATAAATATGTATACATAAATATGAATTTAAGTAACAAATAATGAAAGTAATTTTTACTTGAGAAAAGATCTGTGTAATGCAGATTACAGTATGCAGAATATAACATTGGTGTATAAGCTTACATCTCTTCCCTCATATAAAGAATGCATTTTTAATTGCTGGAAATAAAAATGTGCTTGTGTAATTTTTTTTTTAGGTTTAAATGTGGGCTTCAAATCATGTCCAGTTGTACTTTTAAAAAAAATATTCTAATTTTATTGAAGCAAGTAAAAATGTCTCTCCAATCATTTACTGATCTCTTTTTAGAGGTTTCAAAGTTGTTTGATCTTAGGGAAGTAAATATAAGCAGAAAAAGCACATTTCCCCACCAATAGCATGCAAGCAATGTGTGACTAAAGTCCAAAGAACTCTATGAGTTGGGCCCACATTTTATCATCCATTTTTGTTTAAATTTTTTGTCCTGGTTCAAATTATATATATCAAAATAAATATAAAATTTATCTTAAAATCTCCCAAGTGAGCTAGTCCAGCAACTCAGCACTGTACAATGAGCATATGTAATAATATATTTAAAAACTAAAAAATTGAATGAGAAGTGAAATATCAGAAACAGATTTGATTTCTAGTACTCTACCACTGTAAGTTTCAACATCAGGATCTGGGTCTGGGAGAAGCTTGGATTTCTCTGTGTACAAAATAGTGTTTTATCATGTTAATTAGTTTTAAAACATTCAGGTTAGAAGCATTTGCTTAAATAAAATATATTGATGAGATTAGTCTTAGGTCCTCTTTTCCACCCATACTTTTTTAGGAAAAGATTATACATTCAATAAAAAATAAAGAACTTTGTAAAGGCTTAAACATTTCAGAGATACTAACTGAAATGGCATCCATAACAATTGTGTACATAGTATAATAAAAACCCTCTCCATTTTTTAAAACCAATAAAATTTAAGGCCTTAAAATGTTGGTTTTCAAATCATCAATGGGTATTATCAATGGGTTTCTCCTTATTACGAAGAAAACGTTATTGTAGGCCTAGCAGTAAGAATTTCAAGGTTTTATAATTCATAACAAGCAATATCCAAGCACTTTTCCCAGTAAGGTAACTATACATTTGCAAATATATGCTTTTAACACTATCTATAAATTATGCAGCCCTGAAAGGTCATTGTAGTTTATGCAGATTCTGAAAGCTATTGTGCAATTGCATATCTCAGACACCAAAGACAGTGAATATCAGTACCACTAACTAGAAAATCCTTCAAAACCCTGGCTAAAACAATCAGCATACAAACCTAATTTAGTGACTACTCTGTGAGGGGCATAATGTCCTGACAACACATTAAGCTGACAAGTTTGGTGATTTGGACACCATACTCTCACTTTTAAGATCTGAGAATAAACTTGATTGAATATGTTCCTTAAAAAATATTCTACTCTCATTAGCACATTGCCTTCTCAAGGTTTATCCATTTCAAAGATCCCGAAATTTGGTGCTCAGTAGTGCAATAATACTAAAATGTGCTTAATAAGTGTTGTTTTCTCTCCATTACCAAACCTTCCCCCCCCCCCCCCAGTTATCTCAATAGCTTTGATCAACCTATCTGCCAGCCATTTGCAATCACAGTCAGGTCAGCAAGCCAGCAGAGCTGCTAAACACAACTAGTTGCTCAAGGTGTCTCTGTTCTTACTTGATGTCTAATTTGACAGTGCAGCTTATCACTTTTGCACTAGGTCTGATCCTGCTGTTTGTTATCCTAGTACATAGCTCCTTCTGTAACACCATCTTCAATTTTCCTTAGTTGTGAAAATAGGTCTTTGGTCTTCTCTGGTTTTATTGATCAAACTCTACTGTTTGATCAGACCTTTCATTGCTTGTGGTATAAAATTACTAATTCTGCTTCACGTGTCTTCCCAGTGTTTTTAGCTATCAAGCCTCCCACCACAGAAACACCCTGGTAATTACTTTAATGCTGGCAATTCTCATCCAAGATGTTCCATTTACCTGTTTGTCCTTTCATATAAAAGTAATCAATACTTCACTGCATCAAATCAGATTTTTGAAATTACAGACTTGCTGACAGTTCTGACAATTTTAATGCTATTATGTTGCAATTCATCCATATGAAGTACAAGACAATAAAAAAACGCCCAGTGAATATATGTTTTTCTTGCCCTCTATTTACAGGCATGTATGTCTGAACATTGACTTGGGAAGTGCAGAAATAACTTTCTCTTTTTAGGCTGGATTTAAGAAGGCATCAGTGTTCAGTGATCTGCAATGTGGTAATAATGTTAGCTGATCTCTGATGAGATAACCCAGAAGAAACATACTTAACACCTTGATAGCAACCAGTCTTCTGGTAAAAGAAACAAAACTCTAAACCTTATAATAGTAACAATCATTCATTTTCCAGTCTTTCTATGTCCAGGGAGAGAAGAAAATATATCTCTGTTATGCCTCGATTAAATGTGCCTCAAGTAAAACACATTTAAACAGTTGAGGAACTTTTGTCAAACACTTAATTGGTACTTTCCAAGACTGCTAAAATTAAGTGAATTCTTGACTTTTCTAAAAATAAAATTAAATTCAGGAATTAAATAATTTGGATCAAAAAGGTTCTGCTGTGTTCTACTTTTATATATTGCAGACAAGTAACACATTCTACCCAAAGATGATTTGAATACATTAATCTAAGGATAAAATTATAAATAATATCATCAATAACTTGATGCGTTGGTAGTTATTAGCATCATATAGCTAAGGGGAAAATGTAGACATACTAAGTAGTGGTCAATATATCATAGGTGATGTATATATATACACTCCTCTATACACTAGAAGATTATACCACATTCAAAGCAATTCAGATTTTCCTAAAGTATAATCTAAATAAACCAGTAAAAAAAATTACACAATAAGGTTACTGATACAGACAAAATCCAGAACTCTTATTCCTAAACAGTAGTAACAATAGTTTTTACTTACATAGTAACAAGACTTGATTGATTTGTTAAGCTATGATTTTCTTTCAAAAGTATCTGACTGCTTTATTAATGGCTTTCTGATTTTGGCCTTTACACTGATAAGCTTCTCCCTGATCTTAATATATATTAACTGAAAAATTTTTTTATGATAGAAGTTATTCCTACCGTAGATTTTCTAACAACAGTTTTTTTAAAATACCTAGCTTATTATGTTGAGATAGCTCATGAGAAGATGGCATCTTTTCTTTCTTGAAAACAGAGGATTGTGTACAAGCTACAGTAAACTTTGAGTGTGTAATGCAAGTAAATGAAACGAACATTAAGCAAAGATGACTGTGATAGACTAGTGGACTGGGAAGAGGAAGATACACCCACTCCCCTTAAAAGAAGCAGTAAACCACTTCAATGCAGCAACCTTTAAAAAGTTTAGGAAGCTGGCAAGACTTCACATGGACACAAAACTCAAAATCTATATACAGTTTTGTGAAAAACAAAAGAAGCAGTGAATTGACAACATCCAGGCTTTACCTTTTCAAAAATCAGCAAAATCACAATGTGAACAAGTATTAAGTATTAAAGTAAACATATAGAAGTCTTAACTGACACTCTTCCCTGACCTAACATTGCCACCTTTCAGGCTGCACATATAAATTCAAAACCTCAATTAAAATTGAAAATATGCTACTTTTCCAATTATATCTTACAAGGAAAGACCAAGTTTTTCTTTGAAGTTTAACCTTTCTTTTTTGTACCTTTCTAGACACCTGTCATAGTAGCAAACAGATTCAACTTTACAGTTCAGCAAACACCTCATTTGTACCTCAGCAGAAACTTCTAATCAGCTAATAAATGACATAGCCAAAAGATACGTGCCTGGGGAATACACACTGCTAATAATCCTAACAAGGTCCATTTGTGATATACCAGCAACAAAAGGACAGCAGAAGTGTGGGAATTTAGTATTACAGTTGTTTATATCAACTCTGAATGGGATGCAGTAAAAGAGACTATAAAATCTCAGTATCAACACATAGCACTGGAAGCTACTCCATTTATTCTGTTCTTTCTTAGACTGTGGATTGGCTGCAAATACAGTAAAGCTGGTAGTATGACAATTCTAAAAGCAAGTAGACAACTATTTTAGATATTCATTCCATGTTAAAGTTCACTTATTTATAATTACCACATTTCAATTTTGGTTGAATTAATATTGCTGCTGAAAAAAACCTACCAGCTTTTTACACTGCTTCCACTTAGAGTGTTGACTTCTAACAGAACAGTAGGTTAAAATTCATTGATTGTACAGATTTTTCCTTCCACACATAAGGTAACATTATAGTAAAGGAACCACCACACCAAAGAAGACCACTATGATTTGGAAATCATGATAAAATCATAAATTGCCATGATTTGGAACACAGAATGGGAAATAATCCAAGGCAAGGCAAACATTTCAAAAGAAATTACTTAGCTTGATGATATTCAGTTAGGTAGTGCATAAGTTTTTCAACTAGTTCCTTCACTGTTATTATTCTTATAAAAAAATCTCACTTTCGTAGTTCTGATTGCATATTTACAAGCCTACCTTACAAATAAGTATTATATCTTCTAGGTAGTAAATAGTGCTTCTGACCTTTTGAATATCTACTACTATGACTTGAGCAAAGAGATCTCTGCTCTGTTTTTGCAGTAAAGCAAAAACAAAACCGACACATCTGACTGCCCCAATGCATTAATGAAAAGTATCCAAAGACTTAAAAGATTACAATTTCTTGTCTTTACGATTTTCAGTGAGAAACCTCCCCAAGCCGTGAAAAAGAAGCCTTTTAATCCAAAGAGTGCATCAACAGAAACTCAACAGATGTTTCATAAGAACTCTTTCTTAAATCTTTTTTTTTTAAAATCCACATACTAAAAACATCTAGTATTGTATAAAATTATTTCAAATAATCTCACATACCTGAGGGAGAATTATGTGCTGAAGCCAAGGATTTGGATTTTGAATCTGAAAGTCGAGAAATGCTATTGGCTCGAGTTCTAGCAGAAACTTTACTGCCATCTCCTCCTGCTATCAACCTTGAACCACTTCTGATAATAGCTTCTGGGGTACGAGATGAGGCAGTGCTTCTAGTTATCGTTGCTTCAGAATCACTACGTGCTGATAAAGAGCCAAGTCGATTTCTGCGAGGTTGAGCAAGTAAGTCTATTCTGGAAATATTTCTCCTCCCTGATGGAGGTTTTGACGTAGAACTTGTTGTGGACACTTCGGAAGCCACTGAAGCCTTATCGGCATCAGCAAGCTCGCTATCTGAGACTTCACCAAGCCGTGCTCTGCGCAAGAGAGAAGTCCTTGTGGGACGAGGTCTTGGAAGAGTGGTAGATTTACTAGATTGACCAAGTGCAACAGGAGAGCTTTTTGACTTAGTTGACTTTCCTTCCATCTTGGAATGTAAAAGTTCATCTGCTGAGGCAAAAGGTACTCTTCCATGTGATTTGCCAGAGTAGGTTTCCTGGTCAGATGATAAGATATCAGAAATGGCAGAATGAGGTACACTAGATGTTTGGTCATCATCTGTTAAATCTACTGATGGTTGTCTCATTCTTCCACTGGATTGCACAGTTTTGCGAGCATCAGCTCTAGACCCACCATCTGAAGATCGACTTTTAGTTTTCTTTTCCATCTTTTCCCTGGCACTTGCTGTAGAAGATTTTAAAACATCCTTTGAAGGGGAACCAGTGGAACATCTATCTTTATATAAGGTTGTAAAGCTCTTCCGCTTTTGCGTGGATTTTCTTTCAGTGTCACCAGTAACGAGACTGATTGTGCTGGCTGTATCGACATCTGATTCTGGTGATATGGAATTATCTCTGTTATAACTAGGAGTGTCAGGACCTTCATCAGTTTTATTCTCTTCACGCAATTTAGCTTCAAGGAAAGCCATCACAGCTTCTGTGTCTTTTAAAATGAGTGTTGTATCTAGACTGGAATCAGTATCCATTGAATCACTTCTGTCACGTATCCTGTTTGCAGATACTAAAGGGGCAGCAGATCCACTTTGCTTATTAATGTGAGGAATAAGTTCTATAGGTATATTTGTGCTAGGCTTATCTATTGTAAAGCTACCTTGCCTCACTAATGGTTTTGAAGATTCCTTTTTTTCTCCTCCAGGTGTTTTAGGGCTGTGTCCTCTAATAATTTCCTCATTTTTTCTTCTTCTGCCCTCAATCTGTGCCAACTTAATTTCTGCTTTATCTGTAACATGTCCAGGAGGATTGTCTTGATTATCCAAAGTTTTAGGTGACGTAACAGTCTCCTCTCTACCTTTCTCAACCTGATTTACAGCAGATTTTGTAGAGGATAATTTTGTGGGTGTCCAGTGTCCTTGCTCCTTTCTTTCTTGTTGTTGAATTTTTGCTAAAGCTTGTTTCACCACAGAAGTTTCTCTGCCAGTTTCAACTCTCTCTTTACTGGAAGAGCTGGGAAAAGAAAAAACTTTGTCTCCATTAGCTCTGGGTGAAAGACCATTCATTGTTCTGGTTGACTTTGCATCTGAGGCATGACCTGGAGTTTCTTTCTCCTGAAGTTCAGTGTCTTGCTTTTCACCTATTTCTGACCTCTGATGAGATGTAGCTTTTGATTTTGAGTTTTCATTCACTTTCTCCTCTTTGGGAAGCTGAGGAAGTGTCCTCCTCTTTCGCTCACCTTGGCTGGTCATAGAAGCAGCTGAACCAGCACTTCTAACAGAAATACCAGACTCACTGATGTCTGTGTCTAAAAATGAAAGAGAAAAAAATATCTGATAGGACATTCAATAGCAAGGTAAATAGATTAATTTTTTAAGACTGTGTAAGACTAATGCACCAACATAAAACAGAACTGAAAAAAGTCACCAGTCTATCCTGCTGTTCTACGGCAGGATCAATTATAGTTAGACAAACACAGGTTTGAAAACATTTAACAAACTCTTTTAGCCAGCTGTGTAAACTAGGATCATACATACAAACTAAGTTTTTATGATCTCACAGAAGCTTAAAATAGGTACATAAGAAATCACTGTTACATCAGTATACCATTACAAGAGGAAGTAGAAAGCAAGTCTTACATTCCTAAACACCTTCAGGACCAAATCTAGCAAACCCTTTCAAATCTAGCAAAAAAGAGTTAAGAACCTCCTTCTTCCTTCCTACTTGCCTGTTCTACAGCTTACAGTCTTGTCTCATGGAGAGACTACATCCTCTCCCTGTGAGACCTCCCCTCAGGCTGCAGTGCTGGGAGATACTCAGCAATACTGAAAAGCCCTACTCATGAACAAAGAACTTACTCTGGTTGAGAGAGAAAAAAAAATGCTTTTAACCCAAACAAGACACTTTAGTATAGAAATATATAGAAAATGTATAAAAAGTATCAAAAGAATGTAATACTACTGCTAAAGAACTTTCACTGATGCTGAATAACCCTGTTTTAGTAACCAAACTTTATTTTTCTCCAGATGACTGTGCCCTCCTTGCTCATTTAACAAACACAGCAGTTGTGCTGTCAGAAACAATCAGAGATAATATGAATTTCTCTATGAATTGCTCTTACTTTGAATACTTGGATAGAAAAAATTCTTTTTGCAGTTAATTTGCCAGCTGCAGCAATATAATGTCACACACTTATAAACACACATCTGTCAATTCACTTTTTGCCAGGAGAGATCTATGAGCAACTGCTCTGCATATCCTGTTGGGATCTTCCTATCACAGTGTGCCACCAACATTGGATGTTCCAGGAATATAAACTGGAGTATAGGGCTTCCCTCTCTGGAAGAATTCTCCAAGCAATTAACTGAATATCAAAAATCACACTGTATGTATAGCTGCTACTTTCTATCTGTGTTCTTCAATCTATCTTTTCTCTTTGCACAGTGTCACATCTTTGATGAAAAATGCAAAATGACTCACATTTTTTTCTATAATCCATGTTAGGATATTGATTTTGAGAAGAAGGAGGTATTTCTGAAATCTAAGCAAGGTTTTCTAATGCCTGGACTGTTTTTTTCTTGAAAATTATGAAAAAAGTGAAAGTTCAATGAAAATCAATATGATTGCTATCTGTGAAGATTGACTTCTCTCAGACATACCCACCTGATCAAATATTTTATATATACATATAGGTATGTAACTTGCTTCTTGTTGAACTTCAAACAGCCTTTAGTAAAAAAAATGTGTGGAGTTGTTCAGCGTTGTATTTGGCTACTAAGGTTTCTAAAGAAGATACAGGGATCTAAGTCAACAAGACATTTTGTGAAGTGGTCTTCTGACATACACATCAAATTTTACTTTTGTTACACCTTTGGTGCTTGAATGCTTTCTTTATCTCTCCTTAAGTATTTTAGAATTTTTGCAGTATGTGTATGTGCTATACAGTAGTTGCTTCACTTTATGTCATAAAGTTCTTATAATGGTAAAAGAAGCCCTCATCTCTCCAAAGAAGATCCTAGTTAGTGTCCCATCTGAAAGTGACAATTTAAAACAATATGGAAAACAAAAGACCACCAAAGCCCCCAATTACCACCCAAAGGATCAGTCTCAGTAGCTATGATTTTAAGTGCCCTGTATGTACATCCAATCCTCCCAAACAGTGCAAAATTTGCTCTTGATTTCCATCATTCTATGTATATCAGATAATTTAATTTTTCCCCTTTCCATCTCCTTTGACTTTCACTATCCTAGGCAAAATTCAACGGTTATGAGGGGAGGAAAAGCTACGATACAAGCAGCAGTTACTGGTAAGAATTCTTTCATGCACTGACACAGAGGCTTGCATTATGCAACATCCAAAGCAGACCTTCTTTGCAAAACTTCTCCCAAAGATGATCATAACCTCTAAAGTGAAACCAGGAGGAAGAAAAAAGCAGAGAAGTAAAGTAAGGTAAGCAACTCCTTTGCAGTCAAGAGTGTAGATGTAAAAAACCAAACTGCTTAAAAATCAGAAATGTGAATAGGTAAACTATGGAGACACATAGCCTGAACATCTGGTGCTACAAGAAAGGGAGATAAAGTTGTTCATTGCTAAGGTTTCTGGCATTTTCAAAAAACACAGAAGGTTTTCTGTACTTCCTAGAAAGGATACTATGCTTCAGCTGAACACTGGTCTCTCATGTTGAATTGTTTAATAGTCATTATACTAAAGTATAATTTGGGGCCAGCACCAAGAAAGATGTAAGGAAAGAAACATACTATGCAGACCAACCCAAACTGTAGTCAAGTGAAAGTTTCTCTAATATTAAACAGTTTTTAACTTTCCTTTTTCAGTAACATTCAGTGTAATCCTGGCACTCATCTGCCATGCCAGACAACACTACCGCTGAGCTTGTTTTTACACTGTTTCTGCTAAGAACTTCAGGTGAAGATGAGGTATTAAGAGTAAGAAAGCTGCTTAAGTAGTGTACATAATCACTTTTTTCTCCCTTTCTTACGTTTCTTCAGCAGAAACATGACAACAAGAACAGTTTTTAATACCATTTTCTAATGGAGCAGGTACAGATGACTCCAATCTCATGTCATCTTCATCATGACGTGTGTGATTAGCAGCCAAACTGGCCCACTGCGATACCCAACGTTTACCTCCAGGATTAGTAGAACCTTCCTAAGGAAGAAAAAAAACCAGAAGAAAATTACAACAGTTTGATAAAAAGCATGCCATCTTTCCAGGTTTTTCCTGAATAAATATGTCAGACACTATTTTCCTGGAGGAAGTTAAAAAAATAGTTTACCTCCATAAATTTTAGAGTTCCCAGTTCTAGAATGGCAAACAAACGAACAAAATCTATATAGTTGCAGAATCAGTACCAAATAAACAACAGTTCCTAGTGCAGTGAACTTTTAAACATCAGAACCTATACAAAATATATCAGAACATTCACTAGTTCTAAGATCAGGTTATTTCAGTCCTCAGCTCAGAAGTGCAGGAAAAAAACATGGGGTGTGGGGGTGCATTAAAAAATTAAAAATGTGCTTCAGGACGACAAGAAAGTGACATTTTACCAGTTTAGAAGACCCTTCCGTCCAGATGAAATATTGTATTTACTTCATTATAGAAAGACTACCTTAAAGGACTGAAAGAGTAAGGTAACTTATGAAGGAAAGGAAAGGAAGCTCAGATTATTTGTTTGGTCTAAACAAAAAAAGAAGCAAAGACTATATTTAAACCATCCTTCTGGCTAACAGTGAAGCCACTGTCATTAGTATCTGATAATTTTTTTTGCAGCTAAACTAGAAAGAAAATTAATTTACTTTCTTGATGGTAAGCCTTTGAAACCTTGAAAATTTTTAAAATGTAAAAAAGTATAAAATTAAACCATCTTCTTGTGTTCTTATATAATTTTTTTTCAAAAACTGATTTTCTAAATATAATGTAACATTACTGTGTTATCAAATATATTAGTCTCTCTTGCTTATATCTCCAAATAAAGACATCTGGCAACTGCCAATGCATATATATCTGCACATGCACACACACACACACACATACACACACACGGGCTGTACACTATCAAAGGCTTTATAGAAATTTAGATAGTCTAATTTATTGTACTCAAAAGACAAAGTACTGCAAATGACAAAAATCACTGCCTATAGTTCCAAAGGAGTTACATAACCATCAGCAAGTCAAATGAGCAGTAAAAGAGATGGGAAAGCTGTGGAGATACAAGTAACTTGCTTAATAAAGACACTTGTAGGAGCTGTTCCAAAGGTCAGCTGGAGCTCTGCTGCCTCTTCAAATCTTCACACTTCTATTCAAAATGCTGATTTTTGCCTAATGCCTTGGCTGCTCTGGGTCTTTGACCAGGAACAAACTCTATATATTTTATAAAATTTATTTAGCAGAAATGGAATGGTGAACAATGTCACTTAGTGTATAATAACTTCTTTCAAATTAAAAGTTACTTAAACTTTTGAAAAACTTGAATTTAGGATCTTGAATTACTCCTGATTATATGCAAACAAGTGCAACATCATGAATCTCTTCCACAATATTATGAATGTAGTAAATCAGAGATGCACCAAGTTATTTGTTTGAACTATTATACAAATTTCCACGTTTTGAATTAATTTTTTAGAATCAAAATGTTACAAAATTCAAGTCTAATAAAAGCAAAGGAAGGCAATTCAATGTTTGTTATTTATGGGCATTCCTGAACACAATGCAAGGAAAAGGGTGTCAGGAAGAACAGAAAAACCCTGTGCATGCAGCATTTATGCACTGACAACTACTGCTGAAACCTGATTTTTCTTTCTTATCTCTAAACTTTCTTTTCTCTATTTCCTGTCGGTACTAGTGAACTTCCATCTTTAATAAAACAATTAACTACAGCCAAATCCAAATATGATAGACATCCCAATTGTCTTTGGTATAGAAAACTCCAACTAGTTCCTTCTGTACCACCTAACCAATTTCAGAGATAGATGTGTCAGAAATCTGAATTCTACTTCAAAATGGGGAAAAATATTAAAGACTTCACAGACTAACTGTAGTAAAGCAACATGATAAATTAGTTTTCTCTGAATGTAATTACACTGCCCAAAATGGTTTCTACATTGCAGTGAATGTAAATGTGTGCTTTGCTAACTCTCCACATATACAAGCAAAAACAACAAAGCTATGAAAAGCAGTTTCTTCTGATAGTAGTTTAAGCACATCGAAAAAGTGTGGTTTAAAAAACACATATCTAAGAAGTCACATATAGTTATCCTAATGCTCTTCCTATAATCCATATTAATTTGCACCTTACAGGCTCTCAAGTAAGCATTCCTTGAAATCTTCTCTTGAGTAACAAAAATAATTTCCTTGTCTTTCAGAAAAGATGAGTTTACATATCAGCTACCACCCTTTTAACTCCAGGTTAAATCTGCTTCCCCTTATGCTTATTGCACACACAAAATCAACAGGAGTAATAAATCTTTAGAAAATGTACTGACGGATTTCTGTGGACTGATTATTCAGCCTGAAGACTTAGGGTTTCAGGCTCCACATCTGAAAAAAATCCACAGCACACACATTATACCTGGAAGCATCTCTAATATTTGGCATTTCAAAGTGGAATAATATTCTTTTAAAAATAAATTTCAACTAGCTGAAATTAATTAAATTAAAAAAAAAAAAAGACGTAAAGATGTCTTTTCAGATACATAACTCCAGTCAGTTCAAGTTGTAAGAATTGTATTATGTCACCTTTCAAAAACTGAAGTGCTGTCTTGAAAGCAGTTCCTTTAGTCCCTCCCTACTCAACCTGCTCCAGGGGTGATGATCTTTTTACAAATTTCCATACATGCTTTATTTAAAGCCAGTGTCTTCAGTTTGTTCCTGGAACAACACTGACACCTATCTCAAACAGTTCTATTTCCTTCTGTTACATTTACTCCATTTATATATCAAACCCCAGCAACTGTACCCATCTCTACTTTGCTAGACTAAATGAACAGCATTCATCTGTTCTTGTAAGGTAAAGCTCCATTCCCTTAATAATCTGAGTAGACTTCTTTGTTCCTTCTCTAGACTTGTATTCACTGTTCTTAACCAAGAATAGTAACAATTCAAGTGCTATTATTACAGAAGAAGCTTCACCATGCAATAATACTGCTCTTTTGTATTAACAATACATTTCCCAAGCATCCAAAGGTCCTATTTGCCTTTTCACAGCCATATGATATTGACGACACATCATCCTACGTCTCAGCATAGCATCTAAGTTCAAACAAAAAAGTATCAAACTTCAAACTGAATGGTTTGCTCTACAGAAGGACAGGAAATTAGTGTAATTAGAGACGACAAATGAAAAGGAAATACAGTCTCTAAATATCCCACTTCTAAGAAGCAATATAGCAAACATTTACATGAATGAACTTATTCAATATTCAGAATGTCAGCAGTACTATTTAGTTTATCTTCAGTGGGAAAGACATGAAATGGGCATTTGAAACTGCAACAGGAACATTGTAGTCAGTGGCACTGACGATCCTGGAGATGAAGAACCAGATTTCTAACTGTGCTTTGGTCTTACAAAAAAATAATAAAAAAAAAAACAAACAAACCACAAACCAAACAAAAAACAGAAGTACATCAAAGACAATGTTGATAAACCATTATTTAAGAGCTGTGGTTAGAAAATTGACCACTGAAAATTAAATGAAGCTGGATGGATAAATGATAGCCCAAATGCCTACAGTATTTTAATTTATCAAGCTCACATAGTAAGAATAAATAATAATAACAACAACAACAACAACAGTAATACTCTCTTTGTTCTCTACCTTATTTAATTTTTGTTGTTAAATCACACTTACCTTGGTTGGCAAGTGGCAGCTTATAATATAGAAAATAAAAACATTTAAATATTTTAAATAGATGGATTTAGTACTTTTATTGCCTATATCTAATCATCGAAAAGGCAAGAACCAGAGCATTCAGTCTCAATCCAATCGTGTCATGACATTCAGTCTGCAGTTTATTTAGTCTTATGACAAACATCACTCCAAAGTACTAAAGATTGTCACATCAAAGGAAAAGCTGAGAATTTCTTTAATAAGAAAAGCAGTTTCTAGGTCTTTTCCAAGCATGTTATTCATGATACTTCACAAGTTCTGTAAAGTTAAGATATTTAAGTTCAGAATAAATTTTCAACCCCCAAAGTGACTCTAGGTGAACCTGCCCTACCTTGGCCATCTTTTCCATCTTCCTTAATTGAAATTTCTTAAATTTCTATTCTTTGTTTTTTCTATGTCAATCATGTTCTGGCTTCACCTCATTCTGCTAAACCATCTACAAGAATAACCGTGATGGGCAGCTGGAATAAGGTCCACCCACAATCTGAGTGGACGCAAGACTGGAACACTGAGCTACCCTGACCGTACCTGACTCTTTAGTCAAGATCTTCAATTAGGTTTATTAACTTATGATCTGCAGCTCAGTAATGCAGTAAGTCTTCCAAAACCCACAAGCAGAAAAGTTTGTATATGAGAACATGACACCCACATACTTTACAAATCAAACACATCTGCCTACCCCTTTCCTAATGACAAAACAAACTGAGAGCAAGTTTTGGCAGTAAGACTTTAGATACAACAATCTTCTCTCAGTAGTTATCCTCATGATTGTTTTTTCATTATTTCCCTACAAAACACAACTCTAATTTTTTGAACTAGCTTCTCTTTTACTTCTACATATCTATCAACCAACTTCTATTTTTAGCTTTCTCTGACAAGCCTTTCTTCCACCTTCATCTGTCCTTGACTCTTCTTATGCTAATCCTTGCTATATCCACATTGCTTATGTCGGTTTTCCTCCTTGACTTACTAAACAATTTTCATTTTTCCCCCCATCATCATAACTTGTAATAGTATTTTAAATTATGCTAATAACCTATTCTATTGTAATATACAAAGACCTTTTAATGCAGCCACAGTAATAAAATGGCATAATTCTTGTAATTTCAACCTAAATCAAAGTGAGTTTTAGTATGTTGTTGCCAACCTGCCCTATGACTGCAGAAGAAGTCTCAGTCCTCTAAAATCAAAGCCTGTTATTTGCAAAATATGACACCTGGAGATCCCTATTATGTTTATAAAATATATCACATATTCTTCTGCTTATGAAATTATAAAAGTCGAAAAATATCAATACTCTTGAAAACTGATATGGCACAAAAGAGCTGAATGCTGCAAAAGGCATAAAAAAAGGAGAGAAAAAATGTGGTTGCAGATTTGTGTAAAGCAGCAAGTTGAAAGGCAAAGTTCAGAAAATTTTTCCACTTGATGTGCCTATGCTATATGACAATAATTGACAAAGCAGTAATCTTAGGGAAACTAGTCAAAGACACTCCTCTAGATTTCGTGTCTCAAGACTTCACAGTAACTAGAATACAACCACGACAAACCACACCTTCTCTAGGAGAAGCAGATTTGTAGATACTAAAATCAGTGTATTTGCATAGCAGGCACACTACGTCATACTCTCAGCTCTTGATACATTTAAAAAAAATGCTTAATTATAAAGTTTGCTAATTTATGGGATCATACTTCAGAAACAGTCTCCCAAGGGAAGTAGAAGTTAGTGTGATGTACTTCATTACTGTTATCAGATTAATTCTGCTCCAGTGTGATCCTGTTCTGTTCCAGACAGATTTCAAGTTACAGTTAAGCCATCACAATATCAGAATGTCTCCCAAGATTTCAACATGAAATATCATTAATATCTAGCCTGTGTGCATATTCTGAGCCATATATAAAGCCAGGCATTTTTCTCTGCTTAATCTTTCACTAACTGATTAAATTATACTGCTTCTAAAGCAACTAATATAAGTGACTTGTTATGAGTGGCATCTCACTGAAGAAAAACTGTGAACATAAAAACCTGAAGTCCTCTGGCTTCAGAAAAAGAATCTGAAAAGTATTATCCACCATTTTTTCCTAGCTGACTTTGTATCACACATTAAATGCATACATCTTATTTCTGAATTTTAGTATAATTACTTTTTTTTGGGCTATAAAACATAATAAGCTTTCCTCAGTTCTGTTGCATAATTTACAAGTAGCGTATACTGTGCCAATGTATGTTGCAAGGAAACTCCTGCAACACTGGTGTTAGTACACATGGAAAGGTAGCAAAGTTTAAAACACCTTCACAATGTAACGTGCCTTCTCTGACGGAGAAGTTTTGATAATGCAATAAAGGCCGAAGAAAAATAAAATACTTATAGATCTGAGCCAATGTTTTCCAGGCAAGATTTTGTTTGCTGTTTAACACTTACTGGTCAGTTCTTAGTGCTCTCTCTTATTGGAAGAAAAAAGAAGACCGTCAAAAATTAAATTCTACCTCTGTGTCAAGAAATCCAGTTGTACTCAGTGGTCTTTTTTCTTCCAGCACTACTGTAGCAGAATTTATAGCCCAATCTTTTACTAAATCTTTCTGGTTCTCGTTGATAACAGGCCTATTATAATCCTGGCTGTCATCCACTCCAAATACCTGAAAATGAAACAACATTACATTCATTAACCCAATACCATCCTGATACAATGTTCAATGTTAATGGATGGATGGTGGCATGCTGAAGAGTGAACTTAAGTAGGTTTTGTTGTATTATGCTTATCTGTCATCTTGGTGAATTCTAAAAGTTAAATATCAGAAATATCTACAGTAATTAAAAAAAAGAGTGGAAGTCTATATTAACACCATGAAAATTCAAGGAACTGCTAGTTGGAATGGTCAGATATGAAAAAATGACACTCTGATGAAAGAAACAAAGGGTAAAAGCAAAATCATTAAAAAAAACCATTTTACCAATTAAGGAAAAAAACAATACTGGAACCACAAAATTTCCAAATTTTTGCTATTACCTAGTGAAAACAAGAAATACAAATGCTTACATCTGCTACTAATATACTTATTGAATTATTTCTCTAATACAAACAAAATTTCAGTTTTTCATTTGTTAGGGACTTAGCAGATGTTAGAAGTCCACCAGGCCTCATGAACCATGTAGACTCATCTCATTCAAGATATGACTTGCCACAGTTCTTTTACTACACTGTTTCCTAATGATGCTTATATTAATCCCTTCCACTTATGACAAAAATAATTTTCCCATGACATTTTAAAACCGTTGTTCAGGAAAAAAAATTGTAGAAAAATGTTATTACAACGGCAATTTAGTAATAAGGACTTAAGCAGTAGAGCCAGAATACTATCTGTCAAATTTCTTGTGAGTCACAGATACTAAGGAACATGATTTCAGAATTGATGCATACTTCAGAGATATTTCAGAGAATTTTGTATCTTGGAAACATGTAATTTATAAAATTTTTAAATTTCTGCCTAACAAATTCACTACTCTACTACCAAGGACTTAGACATTAAAAAAAATTTACAGAATAAAATGAACCTCCCACACACATTAAAATTGGAAACTAAAAAGAAACTGTTAACATAGAAAATTGCTTTGTCTTATAGAAAGACAAAGAGAGGGAAAGAAGGAAATGATCTTCACAGATGTTATCCTCCTGTAAAAAATACTACTAGGGCAAAAGAGAAAAAGAAGTACAGAATTATTTTTTCCCTAAAAGTGTGCTGTAATTCATGTTTGCACAGGAAAGCTTGAGCACTGGTCTACTACAAGGTTAGTGTGTTTAAAAATGGATTCACCACTAGATGGCCACAAACCATAATGTTAGTTTCTGAGAAGCAGACAAAGGAAAAAATAATAATTAATCACCCTGTCATTCAAATGCTTAATTGTCCAGAAAGACTCTGCTATAGCATTTATACATTTATACCTGAAGAAGCTTTCTCAAATGCATTTGTATTTCGCTCTCATGAAAAAAGCCTGCTTTCCTGCCATTTTACAATGCAGGCATGCTCTCCAATTTTCAATTTATACAAAAATTATGTCTGGGTACAGTTAATTAGAAAATGCTTAAGAGTATTTAAAAATGTTTATTTACTTTTTTTAAAAAAAGAATGATATGAAAATTTTTTGATTTAATGATATGATTTGCACAGTTGTAGCAATTTTTGAAGATGCAAACCAATTATCATCCACTGACTCTTTTCTTTTAATATATCACTATTCTGCAGACACTTTCTTTGTGTAGCACAGTTCCACTGATTATAAGTTTTACATGTTCTTTTAAATGAAAGGAATTTCTGTTTTTATTGCATAAGCACCTGAAGGAAAATATTAATTCCACACTTCCATATCTAATCAGGGCTACAGGAGCAAATTGCTGCCTGTAAATTGCTTCTTATTATCTGACAGCACATTGATTTACCATTGCAAATTTCTTTACTTGTATCACAAGTAACAACATCTAATGCAAATTTCTTTACTTGTATCACAAGTAACAGCATCTAATGCTTCTTTCTTTCAATCTTACCTTTTCTGATACTGAACTCCTGTTTAAGCAAATTGGGTTATTCTTCTGATATTACTGAAATTACAGCAAAACCAAATCTAAATGTTGCCTATTTTTTTTTCTGTGAAAGATAATATGGGTAGGAATAAGGCCCATATAATAGATTTACCTCCTAATACTACTACTAATCAGAAAAGATAAACAAAATATTTGGGGACAGTATTATTAGACAGGGAAAATATCTTCGATAAATGTGTATTTTTGTACTACAATTTCATTCTACATCTAAGAACACTGATATGTGCATGCCCTTGTCCCTGTCCAAGTTTTACTGCTACACAACTGTAAGGTTCCTCTTCTCACAAGAAAAGATTCACACAAGTGTGATATAACCCAAAGACCAAATTTCAGACTTGTGATTTATAAAATCCCTTTGAAAAGTTTGTCACTAACACACAATTAAGACTTTAAATACAAAAACTATACAAAACATAGAAGAACTCATGTTCAGTATTTGATAAAATTGTCTCTCTACCATCTAGAAAAACGCAATTTGTACTTTATGGGTTGCTACATGTGTGCAAAAAGCAGGCTGTTGTGACTGAAGCCTGAACAGGACACCTGTATCTTCCTACAAAGACTAAATACATTCTTCAAGGCTTCCAATTCTTCAGATGTTTCTGTCCATTCAATATCTTCACGATTTCAAAATCATTTAAGGGAGGTCTAGGAGATAACTTCATGAAACCAAGAGAATCCTGAGGAAATGCTGATGACATGCATCTAAGCATCTCTTATCTATTTATACAAAAAATTGAGGTTTCTTTCTGTAAAGCCTTTATTTGTCAGAAGCAGAAGCTACAGCTTAAAACAGAAGCAACTATAAGATTATTTTGATTACGTGTGTTTTGGGGAAGAAAAAGATGAAGACAGATTCCACAGTATGGATATGGACATGTCGAGCTATTTGAAAAATGAGAAGAAAGACTTTTTTTTATTTTTTTATAAAGGAGGTAAATGGATTCTATGCATTCATCTATAACTTCAAGAACTTTCCCAACCATCAAAAGTCACACATATCCAGCACACAGCTGTCAATGGAAAATAAAAACTTGCCTGACTCTTTTATACTTTTTTACATCACTGTAAATAATGACTTTCACAAAATCATGATCCTGCATTTTTTGAGAGAATCTTGGGTATGAGGAGTAATGTAAAAAAGAAAAAATAAATATAAAAAACAATTCCTAAAAATATTAAAAAACACAACAAACCAACAGATATTAGTGCTGGCGTTGTTTTTTTAAACAGATGTAATTTAAAACTGAAACTACCAGAGAAAGATATTTCTAAATGAACAGTTTCCTATAAGCAATCATTCTGGAAAGTTAAAAGTTTTCTGCCCTGCTTTGCCCAATCATTTACTTTTATGAAATTATATTTTAGCAGGAAGATTACATTACTTCATCCTGAATACTTCAAGTTTCATGAAGTTACAAAACAAAAAAACCAGGATGACAATTTTCACAGAATCCCTGTAAGTTGACTTATGGAAAAATCTAGACACGGCACCAAGTTGCACCATTACACGGGGTTCCTGCAGGGTCCTGCCACATTTATAATGGTAGAATAGTCAGAAATACAGTATAAATTGTGGTGGTGGTATTTAAAAAAGATTATTTTATTGCTATGAAGCATGGAACAATTTCAATTGCAAATCAGGACATTTTGAACGGCAAGGGAATGACAACAACACTTGCTGTAGAAAGTCAAGCCCCATCTATGAAACGTAGTCAAAATAATTTTGTTTAACCTGCAATCCAGTTGACCTCCTAAGTAAATGGATTAAACAGGTGACAGACTGCATCATTTTGGTTCCTTCAGTACAAGAGAGACACTGTCTAACCAGAAGAGCTCAGCAGGGACCACCAAGATTGCCAAGACTAGAGCCCTTTACCCGTGGGGAAGAGTCTGGGGAAGCTGGGCTTTAATCAGTTTGGAGAAGGGAAGGTTTTGGGGTTCCCTAATAGCAGCCCCCCGTACCCATGAGGAGTGTATCAAGATGGCAGCCAGGCTCTTCATGAAGACATGGGATAACTCAAATAAGTTGAAACAAGCAAGGTTCAGACAGGACAGCCAAGCAAGGTTGCCTAGTCTTTGCTGCTGTAGGCCGTGAAGCCCCAAATGGATAAATCCTGGGCAACCTGTCACTCAAAGGTGACTTTACTTTGAGCAGGGGTTTGAACTCGAGATCTAAAGTCTTTTCCAGCTTATGTGATTCTATGATCCTTAATAACAGTGATCTTACATAATAACTTAGCATCTCAGGTCTTTTAGTGCAGAGAGCCAGTCCTGAGAGAGCCCCAAATATCATAAATCAGCAGGGAAAAGGGGAGTTCCTGACAGATACTTTTCAATTTCAAAACAGGGAACAGTAAACCCTCCAAAGATCCCCTTTTACATTCTGTGGTTCAACGAGTAAAACAAAGGAACAAAACAGTAGGCTAAAACTATAGCAACTCCCTGGTGCTAAAACTATAGCACCATCCTGTTACTGGAATGCAAACTCGGCCTGAAGAATACAGAGGCAAAGTAAAAATAACTGATGGCAAAATAACTGCACCTTAATGAGGATATACATAAATTCCATCACTTTATGTCAGCAATATTTTTTCCAATAGTCTGAGAATAAAACTTTATCTCTATAGTCCAGTAATTTTTAAAATTATTTATCGAACCGCAAACAAGAATTAACAAAACCTATGTAAATCAACACAAACAAGATGCAATCATTGCAAAAAGTACTGGCATATTTTTGGAGACAGCATGAGCTACAGGACCAAGTCTGAGCACATGGCTTGCCCTGTTTGGCAAGGGCTAGTTTTGTAGAAAGCAGAGTAATCTGTTTTGGCAGGCCATACACACCTTCCCTGCGATAACAGATCATGACTCAGAACTCACCTGCTTGTCACCATAGATGAAACACAGCTCTCACACAAGCTAGCTTTAGTGATCGGGATTGTTTCTCCCTTCCCCCACTCCCCTGCCCCCCAGTGAATTGATACTTTTTGATGAACTACACTTGAGGTGAATATAATGATTTTAGAACTATCAAAAGTGATGATTCTTTAAAACCACAGAGGGCTTTTTTCTCTCTCAATATATGGAATACCTTCTAGAAACTAAAATAAAAACTGGTCAGAAAAAAATAATGGCAACCATTTTTCTGAATCAAAAAGACAATTGGTTAGCTAAAAAAAACCCACACCCAAACTGCCACTTGATGTTTTCCTTATATGCTTTTAAAAAGTTCTTGACTAAGAAAACTTTTTCCAGTTGTATCTCATTCACATGCCTTTCAAAGTTCATAATGCCTAGACTTTATACTTACTTTAATTTTAATTCATGGCTTATAATTATTCAGTACTTAATGAAAACAGACCTAGTTCCTCATCCAAATCATTACTGAAGATACTGATATCAATGGGAAAAAAAGTCTTATTTGAGACTTCTAACAGAGCACAGGTAATGGACAAGGGGCTACACTGCACAGTGCATTAATGAAAGGATCATGGCAAAATAAAACAAGGAACAAGTGACTAAATTTGAAATAAGGTATTTGTCATTGTAAAGTAATGAGAATGTGAATTATGATAGCAGTTATGATTCATAACTTTTTAGGTGAAAGGAAGATGATGAGTACATTTGATTGTCAGAGAAGTCAAAAGCAGATTTCAGAAATTGAGGTGTGAACTGATACAGTCAGACAAGTAAGAAACAAACTTTAAAAAAAAGGGCTAAAAGCATGGGTTTGGAAATACAAGCAGGATTTTGAGCACAGTTTGGGTGTACTAAGAAAGAAGAAGAAATTGTAAATATGCCACACTCAGAGGATTATTGATTGATTGACGGGAAAAGAGGATTCCAGAGAGCAAGGAAATTGAAGAGGCTTCAGATCCATATCGCAGATCATCTTGGTAATCTTGCACTTAATGTTGAGACTCAGCTCCTGATAATTCTTCCAAAGAAGGTAGTTCAGACATTCATAATATACAGCAAATTGGTTGTTAAAAGTAGAGTTATTGATCATACAGAAAAAAGGCAAACATTTTTTCCCATCTTTCAGAAAGCGCCATAAGAGTACAGCGCCTCAGCTCACTTTGTGTTTAGCTACTGCATGAACTGTGTTTAACCAAGTTGCTTCTGAGGAGTCTGATTTTAATAGTTTTCACTTGTTCTTGGCAGTTATCCTGGCCATCCCAGGCAAAAAGACTGTGTTCTGTGCAGGGCATATCTCATGAATAGCCATGGACTTTCACAGAAGCTGTTTATGCCATTTTAACTACATATTGAAGTTATAGAATCAGATGCAAGATGCTCTGGTATAAAAAAAGCTACATAAGCAAATGAAAAGGATCAGTGTGCCAAGTCTAAAAACTTCCTCTTAACAGACACTAGTTACATATTTACATGCATATATATTTTGTCCCTGTTTGCTACAGTGAAGAATTAATTTTCTTTTCAATTCCAAATTCAAAAGGAGACAATAAGTTTAGAGACTACAAAAAACTCCTCATAAGAAAAAAAATTATAAATATCCTCTGAACTCTTGACAAAATGTATATGCTCAGATGATTTGACAGACTTCAACTGTTCTATGGTTTTTCAGCATTATATTCATAAAACACACCGACTCTGCAGACAAGACATTCTGTGGGGCTAAAAGGCATTTCTTTCTAGATGGAACTGCTAAAGCAATGCTAACATCAATTAAGCCCAGAGGGTGTAAAAAGACAGGAGACCTGCAAGGCATTTTCTGAAAATTGATATATCTATCTTAGTTCCTTAAACAGTCATTGAAAGATGCTGAGATTTTTTTTTTCTCCTAACTTACTCCTTGCCCGTTGATTATTTTCAGTAGTTTTTCCATTTACAATACTGAAAAAAAATTGCCAAGAGGAGTCCATAACATGTATGTTAACTCCATAACAAGAGGAGTTATAACAAAATAACAATCTCCAGGATTATTGATAAAATTTTAACAGAGGAGACAAGATCTGGCATAGAAGCTTTATGAACACTTAAAGCAACAACAAAAATCATTCAAAAGTACACACTCCTTGAAAAACACATCAGCCAGCACTACAATACAGTATGAATAGATATATCCTGGGAGCAAAAAGAATAATGAGAATCCATTTTATTATATTCATCTTTCAGAATAATTTCCATTCATACTCCAATTAAAAAAAAAAGTCAAATCAAACTGAAATAAGTATCATCATGAACAGAAAGACAGAGTAAATAAAATTGGAAAACCTGCTGTCTACAGTGAACACCAACAGTTTTCCCTCCAAAAGTATTATTCCAAATTTTTAAAGGGGAAAAAAGAATCTCTCTCCAGATTGAGTCAATAAAGTAAGATCTTATGTATACTCATTGCATAGTACATAATCAAATAGAATTCAAGATGACAGCCTGCACACTAAAAACAAGGTCATTACTATTAGGGCCTATCTATATAAACAAAGACTTTAAACATCTAAAATATGGACTCTGGATTGAAAAGAAAGTGATTAAATGGCCACAGTAAGTCTTTTTGAAGATGGCAGAAGGATGGATTGAGGTTTCCTTTTGATACATTTTTTCAAGTCTTACTTCTGCTTGGGAATCAGTATGTTGAATTTGTGATCTAAAATTACTTTGCTGATAAAAAAATTATCTATCAGGAAATCTAAATGAATATAACATAATTGAAGTAAAAAATTTGGGGACCAAAGAAAACTTCATCTAAGCCAAATGTTTCCATATGCATATGAGCTGCTATAACATTCTAGATTCCCTGGTTAGCTAGGCTGATGGGACTTGAAACATACATATAGCCTCAATTCTATTCCTTCCCTTCACGCATAGAAGAGTTTAACTCTGCTACAGTAAGTTGTACAAAATACTTCCATTTTTAAATACCCTAAAATGAAACTGGCTGAAGAAGAAAGACAACAAAAAACCTTACACAAAACAAACAAAAAAAGACCCCCTCATGAAAATCCTCAGGGAACTTGTAAAAAAATCATTGAGTGGCTTTTATTTATTTCAATAGCCTCAAAGTATTTAATATTCCAAACACATCCAGAATTATTTGCACATTCATTTATTAATATTTATCACTGGAAGTACTTCGCTTTATTGAAAAAGAAAAGTCATTAGCATGATAATTTGGTCTCTTTATATCAACAAAAAAGGAAGATGAACCACAGAAGCACCATTCTTAATTCTTTCATCCACTGACAGACTTACCTTTTCTGTGGGCCATAAAGATTTTTTTAACATGATATGACAGCTGAGAACAACTTTCTTCTAATAAATTTATTTCAAAAACATAAAATGGATATAAAATTTGCAGCTCAGAGCTAAATAGAGAGCAATTGCTAAGTGTTAACAAAAGAAAGCACTGCACCTGTCTAAAGAGCAGAACGGTTGGATGTAGAGGAAAAATAAATCCTTTGACTGTGCCCCATTTACTCATGTATTTTATGTGGTAACAGTAACACTGAAAACATGTTCTAAACCAAGTCAAGATCCTGAATTTGTTTTATTTTGCACTTAGCAGTTAGCTGCAACAATAAGACCCTTATTCTGCTAGAAAGAGTTGTGGCTTTCTGAAGCTATTTCAGTAGAGGATATTGTATGCCTGGTATGTTCAAGGTGGTCTTTGTGGTATATAAGAGCAGCTTGTCTTCTCTACACATTGATGAAATTGCTCTCGGCTATAATTTTAAAAAGAGCTCCACGTGTATAAAAAGAGAGACATCATCTATTATTTTTTTCTCATTATTAACATATTTATTTTCTAAATCGTAGCCTACTAACCAATTCATACTTCTCCATGCATTTAAGTGACCTGGATGCAGAAATACCACTGGCTAATGAAAGGACTTTTAGGAAGCAAGGCTTATTGCTATTTTTTAAGTGTACTCTATCTATAAAGAACATTAAGACACAACCATACATGTCTACTTGCATCTTGTTTTAATGTTTACAACTGCAAACTACCTGTATACACACTCTATTTTTTTTAATTAAAATAATTTTTTTTAAAATTCTTGCAAATTTGAAAGTTGTGTAAGACACAAACGTAATATTTTTGGAATCTTACATTTTAGGTAAGTGACAGACACTCACCCCAAGACAGTCATCACTGCAAATATATGATTACTCCTCTCTGTTAAGGAAGAGTAACAAAATTAAAAAGCTTTAGTCTGTTACTTATGAAATGTCTTCCTCTTTCTTTCTGATAATTCCTCTTTCTCACATTCTCTTCTCAAAAGTCAGGCTTTAAAGTGGTTGAGAAGTAAAGATGGTATCATTTGCTATTCTACATTTCTGCTGTAGTGACAATACTTTTTTTCTTAGAGACTGAAAGAATAGAAGAGGAAGAAATGGATCCATAGCAATCTAAATGAAATCAAGATGCTGAATAAGCAGGACAGCATAGTTTTTGGATTTTTTAAAATCAGTTCACACAAACATCTATTTTTCTTGAGACTATTTCCTAGAATCTTTAATAAAAGGCTATTTTAATTAAGTGAAAATAGTACTTTTGAAGGAAATGCTAAAGCTCAACATGAAGGTTTTTCCCCCCCTTTGTTTAGAATTACATAAGATATATGGGTTTTTTCCATTTATTTTCAGAGAATTATAGCTTTAATTTCCTGCACGCCTCTCTTGGATTTTTAACTCAAAGAAGCATTAATAATCCCACCTTCATTTTTGACAAGTTAACACTACTCTTGCATTTGTGGTTCTCTCTTAAGTTCCTTTCTGGAGAAAAGAGTAGACTCTGCCTACAGAAGTAAGGCTAAGGCTAGGGTTTCCCAAGTGATGAGTCACACTTGGAAGTAATCTTTGGATATTTTGGTCACTCTCATCCTATCCTCCAATAAAAGGGAAAAAATACTCAAACCCAGAAGTACTTTATTCCACTGGAAATTCTTTAGGTGAATCAGACACGGATCTTAGCACAATTCTAATGTAAATTGCTACTGACAAGACTGCACTATTTGTTCAACTGTTTTAGAAAGTCATCCTTGTTATTTGTAGTGCATTTTCACCCCAGTCCTAGCAAACTAAACTCTTGAATTTCAACTGAACTTTTAACCAAACAGACACTCTTAAATGAGACTCAACTGAGCAGGCATGATAACTGTTCAGAAAAAGGACTGATTTGCCAACAATGAAAGAGCAGTTATAATGGAATTATTTTTAAAATGTATATCAATAATTCTTGTAAATCCTCAATAAAGAAGCACAGGAGTCAACAGGCTAACAAAAGTCTCTCTTTTATAACTCACTTATGTCCCTTTGGCAAAGTAAGAGTACCCAAGGCATAAGCAATTTAAAATAGGAGGGAAATAAAGCTGAGCTCAGCAAGAGGAAGAAATTTTGGCTTCCATTTGGTTTTGATTTTCTTCATTTGCTGTTTTTCTGCACTTCATAAAAATAACACCATACTTCTTTCACATTACCAAATCAAATATGAATTGCATAGCAAGCCTCTTTGAACTGGGTGTAAAATACACCGTTCATAATTCTTCAGTACAGACATGAAATGAAAAGATATGGAAGACCTCGAAGAAAAAACATCTCTGCTTTACTTCATAGTAAATGTTTAATTCCTAGTGGTGACACTTTTTAAGTTAGCAGTAAGGGGCATTTATGATATCCAAAAGCTTTTTATACAACACTCAGAATATTAACCAATAATTTACTACCATCCCTAACCCTTAAATTCACCTCCTGTTCCTGAACCTCTCCTCTAACAGGAGAGATTTGTTTCAAACAAAAAACTGCTGATATCCTGAATGCATACTGAAGGTCATAAATAATTTGAAATCTTTCTAAATGTTAAACAGTATTAACATTTTTATAAAGTAAATAAATTGTCTATTTCCAAGTGGTTTGGAAATTTTTTTTCTGGTTTCCAAATAAACTTTTTGAACAACTATGCTTAGCTAAAACCTGACTTACAAATTTTCTGATGCAATTTAATTGAAGATTTATAACTTAAGAATTATATGTAGAAATTTGTAGTCGCTAAGTCAAAGCAATGATGTTCTTTAATATTCACTTGTTTCATCTGGAATGCTTGTAGTTATCAGTTGTTTCTCGAATACTGAATGACTCAAGAAGTCAAAAGTTTCCTTTTCAGAATCCATAAAAGGCAAAATCATCAGCATTTTATTGAAAGCAATACCCTTTACTTTAATCCCCCTCCCAAACGCTGCACACACACCTATTATAAAATAAAACCACCTATAATAAAATTTCTCATTTCCCCACTACATCACAATTTTTCTACAAAATCAAACCAGTGAAATTTTGCAAAAAATAATTTTCAACATTAGCCAAAGTTAAATGTAAATGTATTAATGTATTTGTTAAGCTATGAAAAAGTTTAGACATGCAAAACAAATCCTTAGTTAATTCTAAGACAAGTAAGTGAAGAATTTCCTGTTAAATTAGCAAAAAACTAGCCTAGAATTGGATGCAGACATTCTACAACAATGGATTATTTAGGAAAACACAACAAAACCTGAAAAAAAATCCATCTCAAGAGTCATTTGAAGGCAAACGATCAAAGATAGTTTCTCCTATGCATATCTTCCTGTAGAATCTGAAGAAAGAGCTACTCACAGTTATATAACACAGATATTTTAATGACACATACTATTTGTATTGTTATTTATATTTCTATTGTTACCAATAACCAAACTAGGAGATTTACACTGCTGTCATATAAACACTTCTGGAAAATGAGAGCATTTTTATACTTACTCTTTATAATGGACACCAAAATTTAAGTTCCTTAAATTATTGAATATACTTTTTTATAAGTATAAAAAACATTTACAACATATGTCTATACAATAATTTGAATAGAACCAATTTGTATACTGAAAAATATAGAGACCATAGGCTTTTAAGAATAAGTGAGTATTTCCACAGGGACATACAAATTCATACCTAACAACCCTCATAAAAACACTAGTTAAATGATTTTGTTGCCTAGTATTCTTAACAGTATTTAAATCTTCTAAAAACACAGTAAAACTACCAAACCAAGAGAAGAGCACAATCAGACAAGAATAATTTTTAGCAAATGCATGCTGCTGCTCTTATGACATTCTTTATTTCATCATTATAGACTGGTTTAAAAACTTGTGTTATTGCAGCAGCTTTAATAAGTAGTAGACTGCTGCCCACATATCACGTAACCCTTTACCATCAGTATACATTTTAGGTTTCTCACCTTGTCAATCATTTTACGGGCTTCCATTTCTTCAGAATTGGGATTTTCCAGCTCAATAGTGTAAGTACCTTTGTCACTCTGGTCATCCTCATTGTCCTTTTCAGTAGTGGCAGAAATATGCTGGCTTTTCAACTTTTTGTCCATCTCCTGGTTCTGATTAGGCCTATGGCCAAGACTTCCCGAACTCCTTAACAACGCAGCTTGTAAGGCAGGTAATGCAGCAGAGGGTTCTTCTGATTTTTGTTTTAGAAGTTTGGCATGAACACCATGTACTGCTCTGTGATGTGATGAGCTGGCTTGCACAGATGAAGGGACTGCTTTCTCTCCTGATGTAGGTTTCACTTTTTCAGCTCGTGTGTGAGGTGTTGGAGATGGAGATTCTGGGCACAGAGCTCCTACATTCTGAGAAAAAGAGTAAGAACGTCTCTTTCGAGGATGGTCTTCATCAAAAAACTCAATCATAAAGGCAGTCTGACTCAAACTGCCTTGCTCTTGCTGCTTTTCTGTGGAATGGACTTTCTGGTGTGACTTTTTCAGCTCTGTATGATGATGTCTTAAGTGTTCTTCAAGTGCTGCCCGTTTACTGTAATGCCGGTGTGCACCAATATTTTCTGAATCACTCTGTGTACCATCATCATGCTTATTCCCTACAAGCAAAGCAAAAGAATATATAGCACAATGAAACAAAGAAAGACCCAACCCAACATATACAAAAAAACTCAAGCAGAAAACTAGAAAGGAAATGATTTCAAACTGGATTTCTCTTTCAACTCCAACAGCTTTCAGTACAAATTTCTCTGCACGTTTTGTACAGTTCCTGGAAAGGCAGTCAGTTTGCTGCAAGTCTAACAATGAAACACATTAGAAGCTGATCAGTAACAGGAGCGCATTTGAATTACCCTTTTCACCAATATTCTCATCTGTGAACGCTTATCATTGATACACAAAAGTCAGTATTTTACCAGCTGTAGAACAGTATGTTTTCGAATCATATTAACTTTGTTACACAGCGTGTTGATTACAAATGACTACTGACACATTCTAGGCAGGGTCAAGAGGAAAAAGAAAACCTTAAAATAGCCCTTCGGGTAGTGGAAATAAAACATTGAGAGCCACAGTTCATATTGCTGGATTCCTCCCACATTTACCATAGTTTATCATGAGAAATGTCTACTCAAAACTGAATTCCTTATTACTCTTTCCAAGAAGAATGATTTTTTTCCATCATTCACTCCACTCAGTACCTGACATATGCATGTAAAATGGTTATTACTTATTCATTCCACAAACTACTGTGAGATCTATGAATAAGGATTATTTAATAAAACATGTATACTCCTATGAATACACTTTGCAATGATACCTGAAAAGGTAAGCATGGAAGGCTGGAACGTTGTAAGTCACATTTAACACACAGCATCTTCACGTACAATGACAGTGTCTACACTCCTAAGTCTTTAGCTTAGTTCCTGGGAAGGAACAGTTTCACGTTCTTTGAACTCTTCTGGATCAAATCTTGCTCATGCATATATAGAATGTACAATTTGTAAATTTTTTTTATTCTCAAGAGGATAGTTTTTTTATGTTTTCTCACTTAAAACAGTTAAGATACACAGCTATTATTCAGTTAAATAGTAATTATATATTGGCTAATCTTACTTATGAGAATAACAGCACTGAAAACACAGTTGAAATCCCAGTTTACATTCCTGTTTTCTACTTTTTTGAACAGTGCCTACAAAAAGTATGGGATGCTTCATATACTTCCAGATAATAATAGTAAACAAAATTAATACCACAGTGAAAGCCATATAACATAATTTTACTACTGGGACTTTATTACAGAATATTGTAAGAAAAAGCTGAGGACAAAAAAACAGTAAGTTTTGTTTTGTTTTTTTTTTTTTTTAAATCGAACTTTCAAAGCAGTTAGGTATATTCTTTACTGAAAAATACAAGCAATGAGTGAGAATAAAAGCAGCTCATAAAAGATTACAAAATTTAGATATTTACTATGGCCATATGCACCCCATAACTTACACCTCTTTCAGATGAAAATTAATCAGACTTTGAGAAGTTTCTGCCAGGAAAAGGATTATAAACAAAGCCTTCTTCCTATTTATCCAAGTGTCATGGCTAATATTTTAAAGAATGTTCATGAATACAATACAGTACCATGAAGACCAAAGAATTCTGTTCTGTGACATACTCTGGAAGAAATAATAAACTATTATTTTAACGCTAGCACATTAATATAATTCTGTTTTCAGAAATTTTTTTAGGTTAATTTAGAAGAGTCAGCCTTAAAAAAGCAGACTTTTGATGAGTAAAAGAAAGCATCTTGTACAAAGTCCTAGCTAGTTTAAGAGCTAGACATGATAATGTTGTAAAATCAAAGAAAATGGGAATTGAAGGGTTAACCCACTGAAATTGAAAACAGAAAATAAGAGACTTGAAAAAATTCTTCAGAAGTTTTCATTTTGAAAGTTCAAATGGCACTGCAGTCTTCATCTGAACACTGAAACTACTTTATTCTCTATTCTGCTAAGTGGCATTCAAAAGAAAGTACACTTATCATATTTAACATTTGATTTAATTTTATTTGAAATGTCACTGTCTGCAGTAAATGAACATTTATAATCACTTGGAACTGCATTCAAGAGCAGCACTCTTATAAATACAATATTCCACAAGCTTAGTATAAAAATTGAAGCTCTCGGTTTATTTCAGATTTCTGACTCAAACTTGACTTCATCAAATACGATCCATTTAAGCAGAGTAACTTCATGATGTATTCTTTGCCATAAATGATTTTCTTAGAGCATATGAATATTCACAGAACATAAGCTATTGAAAGAGTTGCTAAAAGCATAAATTGAACTTCAGAGCTTTGATTCTAAAAAGCAATTCAGCTTTTTAAAGTAATGCATTGGAAAAACTGAAATAAAATTTAACTAAGGTTTGGATTTTTTCCTTTTAATTTTCAAGATCAATGTTTTAAATAGCTGATGCTTTCAGCTGTACTAGAACATCTCCAACTATTATACTCACTGTAAGAGGATTTAGTGTTTGGTTTCTTATCCTCTTTTCAAGACTTAATACTGCAATAAAATTTCCCAGCCCAGATCCTTGTGCACATGTGGAGTACTCGTCATTTCAACTGAACTCCGCAAGGGCTCAGGGATCCTCTCACTGGATGCTGGTGAGGAATCGTTGCTTTCAGAAGCAAGCATAGCTGGAATCATTCACTTTACCTTTCAGCCTCTTCAAGTACACTGGAACGTCACTCTTAATACTTTTGGAATCCTCCTCTGTTGGTTCCCATATCATTCTAGGAGGATTGTTCTGTGCTAGCCAATCTGCTACTTTGCTCTCTGCAGCCATCATCACTGTTTGAAGCCCAGGCAGGTCCTGACCACTGGAGGAAGAAGGCTTTTTTGACTTGTGACGCTGTTCCGATGTGAATTTTGTCACGTGATCTTTGATCTTCACTTTTCCAGGAGTGTTGTCATCAAATTCAATGGTAAAGGAAGCATGCCCTGTGGCTGCTGCATGGGAGCTTTGGGTGTCTTTTGTTGGAATTTCATGAATAGTGCTCTCTGCTACCTGTGAAGCTTGCTGGAATTCTTTGGTAGGGATTTCAAAATAACTTGGCTCCCTACAGAAAGGATAAAGTTCTTCACTTGCAGATGCAGACTGCTCCTCAGCTTGCTTGGCATCTGTGCTGCCTCCTATTAAGAAAAATAAGAAAATAGATTTCACAATACTTGGGAACTCCAGGTTCTTCAAGAATTTTCTGAACTCCTGTAAAGGCCACTTGGGTAATTTTTGGAATAAACAGTAAGATTGTGTAGAAGACTGAGCAAGGTAGTTCTGGAAAAACAATTCCAGAATTATAAATAAAAAGTTTTAAGGAAAAGACAGTTCAAACTTTACCTGTAAGGCATATAAAGTGGCAAAAATCTCACCTAGAATTTGTCAGAGTGCACTCCAAATATTTTTAAAAGATGCAAAGGTCAGATGAGTTATTTGAACATGGCAAACAGATAAATCACATCAGATAAATAGTTGAGATTATCGTTATCACAATTCCAAACTATCGGAGAAAAAAATCAAATCAAGGTGCCCTAAAACAAGTGCTACTGGTCTGGCTTCCATCTCCTGCAGTGGATATCTAGTATAATTTTGTTTGGTAAAATTCTTCAGAAAAACAATTCACACATTGATGAAAAATAAATATTAATTTTGGTTTGAAAATTTTAACACTGAAAAGCACGAGAAAGTGTTTTGGAATTCAAACACTTATGTTTCTACAAGGGATAAAACCAAAGAATAGAGCTAAATCCTGCTGTCATCTGCTCTTATTTTACTTGTTTCCTAAATTTGTACATGAACAGAAAAAGAAACAATAGCTGGAAACATGCAAAATGTTACCAAGCCATGCTCTCAATGGCTAAAGAAAGCAGAATGTGGAAAAAGCACAGGGTAGTAATTCCGAGTTCCACTGTATAGCTGAACTGAACAAAGGTTAACGCTTCCTGTAGTTGCAGCAAAGCTACCAATGTTCCTTTAAGAAAGCACGCCTTCTGGTTGCATTTCATGAACAAGTAAGCCAGCCAAAATATCTAGTATAGAGACGTGATAAAAGCAACACAAGCTGGAGATGTTAGTAGCAATGGCAAGTTAGATTGCAATGAAAGAATTCTGAATAGCTCCTACGTGATTTATCATGGACCACATTAAGACGTATAAGAAATCATTTCAGGTTGCCAAGTAAAGAAATAAGACTGCAATTAATAGATTTCTGGCGCTAAAAATAGCCACACTATATCACCTGAGACAGTTAATATTTTTCTATGAAACTATTGTGCAATAAGGGAGCAACACAAACCTTTATACTGAAGTCAGGAGTTTAAGGGGTAAAGGATGCAGGACGTTGTAATGCACTTATGCTGTTCCTCACAAACACGGGCATTTTGTGAGGATTTAGAAAAAGGTTAAAAATAAAAAAAAAAAAAAAAACAAGGATGGCAATTTGATGTAGAGAAATATACTTTTTAAGTGAAAGAATAATAGCTGGAAAAGTTAAAAAAAGAATGATGTTATGGTGAGGAAACAAAAATAGCACACATTCTTTATTATTGCCATGTTTGGATACCAACTGGATAAAATAACTCTGATGCAGGTAACACAGCTTTTTTAATTAATTTTTTCTAATAACAGTTGTTGGAAACACAAAAGATATTCAGAATTCAGACAGGTTTTTCTATTGTGCTGTTGCATTCTAAGAATTTCCTAGCTAACGCTTTTCACTGCACTATCAGCTACCTTATGTCTGTGGGGCAGTTTTCAGACACTTTGACAGTACCTCACTACTCCTCTCCCTGGGAAACAGAATGTCTTTTAAGTACCCTTCCTGAATACAATTATGCTGCCAGACACACAATATAGAATGAATCGATTTTATTGATGCAAAGTCCATTAAAAAAGCTTCTGTGTTTATACAGAAAATGTACAGAAATGAACAAAAATCACACCTTGCAGCTCCTAGATTTTAGGTAAAGTACCATCCCTCTCCATTTGTTTTATTTAGCTAACAAGCTGGAATGGATCAAGCTCTAGCAGGATCAAATCTAGAGCCTGGATCCTTACAATATGAAACACTGTCAATGAACAGGAGAGTAATCCACCACAGAGCCGATTCACAGATATCTTATTTTTTCCCCTGCCACGGTTCTACTCAGACTTTGAGTCTACAATTTCATACAACTCCAATTTAATTCCAATTCCAAATTAAGCAAGTGTTCAATGCTCCTTCAAAAGATAACTGGCTAATATAGCGTGTTTTGAGAAATATTTCTACTTTTGGGCAAGGCAGTAGCAACCTACTGGCCACACAAAAAACATTATTTTTCAGTAAATATTAAATAGCGGTTCATCAACATCTTTTGAAAATCACAAGATTTTAGTCATCTGCATCGGATGTATGGCAATGAGGGGATCTCTAACACTGGTTTATCAGCATTAATGAAGAACTTCATGAAAAAATTTTCCATGTGAAACTTGCCTTCACCAAATTTAACACCTGAAATCACTTTATACTACGATGACATGCACCGTATTTGATTCCAATATTTTTAATTAAACAGATGCTAGAATACAGTTTGAATCTAAATTACGACAGTTTAATCAAAAGAAGTGAGAAAGTGAACTACAACTAAATTGTAAATTTTACTAAACTAGTAAAGTTTTTAGAAATTATTTAAAGAAAAATACGCAAAGTTAATTTTAAGTACTTAAAAATCCTATTTTCAGTCTGAAGTACTTGCATTTTTAGAAGAGTTAAATACATCAGAATTGATTAGGAATAAGGAATAAGGAACTGAAAACAAAGAGGAAAACAAAAAACTAATACAGATCCTAATCTGAACCACCCTTCAGTATTTTTCACCCAAATTCTAAATGCAATTAGAATTGATTAGGAATAAGGAATAAGGAACTGAAAACAATGAGGAAAACAAAAAACTAATACACAACCTAATCTGAACCACCCTTCAGTGTTTTTCACCCAAATTTCTAAATATAACAGAGAGTGATCTATAAAATAGCCTTACCTTTGAAATCCTATCATAAAATGTCATCTGCCAAGATGAAGGAAATTATATATTAAATAAATACAGACAACTTTAAGAGAAAACCCTTAAGCAAATACTGAAGATAGCAGTAATCACAGCTCTATAATATTTTAAACAGAATAAGTAGAGTATCTGTATAGCAAAAAAAGCAATTGCATGGAATTGGAAGTGTGTTTTGGGAAAATGAGGGGACAGCTAGGTTGTGAACTGCAATCTCTTTAGGGACTGAAGAGATTTCTGAACTGGCAAGAGTGAAAGGAAAGAGACAGAAAAAAGTAGCAGGATATCTGTTCATAGAGATCTCATTCTAAAAAGACAACTGTGCAACTCTTTTGACAAGGCAAGTAAGGAAGCAATACTGGTAGCTGCTACACAGGTGTAGTCAGACTATTATTGAAACAATGAGTTTGTGTAAGACTAGGAGGGAAACTGTGTAGTATTTGAGAAATCATAGGCTTAACCAAAGGGAGATTCAGGGAGATCCTTTACTAGAAAACATGTCTTATGAGGAAAGGCTGAGAGAACCGAGTTTATTTAATCTCAAGAAGAGGAGGCTCAGGGGGGACCTCATCGCTCTCTACAAACACCTAAAAGGAAGGTTGTAGTGAGGTGGGGACTAGTCTCCTCTACTGTTCCTGCAGTGAGAGGACCAGAGGAAATGGCTGTACGCTGAGACTGGGGAGATCCATATGAGATATTAGAAAAAAAAAATTTCACAGTGTGGGCAGGCATTGGAATAGGTTTCCTAGGGAGATAGTGGAGTCACCACCCCTGAAGGTGTTCAAGAAGCATCTGGATCTGGAGCTGGGTGATCTGGTTTAGTGGTTTAGGGGTTACAGTGGTAGTGCTGGGTGGATGATGGGATTGGATCATCTTGAAGGTCTCTTCCAATCTTGATAATTTGATTTGATTCTATTCTACTCTATCCTAATCAGAGATGATCATCAGCAATATTCACTTTGTGACATTAGCAGAGTTGATTACAATTTGTAGGACTTTTTTACGTCTTATTTCTCAAGTTACACACACAAGTAGTCAGAATCTGAAAATTTTACTTGCCAACCTGGACAAGAAATATCATAAGTGTCCGTGCCATTCAACATAAACTATCAGATACACAAAAAACTGCCCGTGTATATGAATATATTATCATCTGCAAGAAAAGGAAACCTCAGAAGATATTTTTCACAGTCTTCAGATTTTTAGTAGTGCTTTTCTCTTTCTGCCTTAAAAATACAATTTTAAGAATAAAACTTGTAAAAGAAAATGATCTGGAATTCACAGAGCATTTATTGAAAAAATGTCTGTAAACCTGGAGCAATATATTTATTTGTAATAGGTATAAGAAGCAGCCAAGATACCATATGTACACAAAATCCAAAAATATTTTTAATGTTAGCTTTTTATTTGGCACTGTGCAATGATATGTGTAACGAAAAGAAGCTGAAGTTAGTGCTTTCAAGTGCTTAACAGAATTGCTTTTTTTCCCCTTTCTCTTTCTCTTCATATTTTTCTTTCTATTTCCCACTTACCATTCAGGTTCTTTTTTTTTTGCTTTAAGGCTGAATCACATTTTTCACTTTTTAGTTAAAGACAAGATTGAAACAAATACATATAATGATTCACATGGCATTAAATAAGATCTTTGTCTTTTAATGTTGTCATAACCAGTCTTATGAAAAAATATCAAAATCGGTCTCTCAAAATAAAAATATAAAACAGCATTTTATATAAATTCCCATCTCTCATTATAAATCACTTAACTACCTCCTTTAAAGCAGCTGAAGTGAAAAAAAGGCAGAACTAATTTTACTTAAATATACTGGTGTGACAGCTCTAAAAGGTTCTATAAGGTCCCCATGACATACCACACAGATTTGCTGCTAGAGCTTTGCAAAGCGAGCCTTACATATGCAGCATTTGCAGGTACTCCATGTCAAAACTCAGCAAAATTCTAGAGCAAACTTCTAGAAACTTTACTGTTAACACTAGTGATTAAACATCACACATTACAGTGTGTGTAATCTCCTACACACACTGATTACACTGGTATTTCTAAAATGACACTCAGCCTGCTTTACCTGAAAATGACACTATTTCTTAAATGTAAGGAATGTTTAATCTGACATATTGTTATGCAATACTGAAATTAAAAGACTACTTCATGTCAAAATGGAAAAAATTACTGCAGATTATTAGGAGTCTGCTTAAAAACTTACTTTTCTCTTCTTAGATTTCTGATAAAGAAATCAGCTACTACTGAGATCAGCACAGAATGTAGTTTTTGCTTTTCCAAGAAGTGAGAGTATAACACATGGCAATAATAATAATTACTCACCCAACAAACTTGCCAATAACATGAACATTTAACAGCTGCAGCATAAAGTCACACCAGAGGTGTACATGCAACTCTTCATTTTAATATGGACTAGTAGATCTATGGATCATTAAATTACAGTAACATGCATGCCAAAAAACACAGGTTTTTTCTTTTTAAAGTTTTTCAGGCTATTCTGTTCTGTTTGCAAATAATTTTCATTAGTGAGTTTCTGTTGGGATAGAAATACAGTAACATTGAAATAATCTTATTAACTTGAAACTGTAAAGATTAATCGTCTATAGTTGGCTTAGCAGAAACAAATCTCCCACTTCTATCTCCTCATTAAACCTTGCCCCATCTCTTAGAATTCATGACTATACATATTTGCTTATATTTTAAAAATAACTAAACATGACAGTCTTCTGAAGTTTCTAATTTTCTTTTGTACAAGTGTTTCTTTATAATGATTTCCTATCATTACAATAATCTACATTATAAAACCTAAGCACATGAAGAAAATACATACTAACTTGTTGACAATAAGTTAGTTTTCATGGCATGTAATTGTAGGCCAAAGGGGCCCAAAAAGCTTATGACTTTATTCCAAAATTGCATGAAAACATTCAAAAAATCTTTTGCCCGCTTCTACACAGACGTTGTGTTCTGAGATTGAGGAAGTGCATCCATAGAAGCAAATGTCAACTCTTATCAGGTTTGCCTTCTCAGACTCTCTGCCAACACTACTAAAAAATACCTATAACAGCAACAACCAGACTAGTGGAACGTACAACTAATGTCTACTGAGAGATTAAGTGATCAAGATAAATAAATCATTTGTCTATACAAGTGATTTTAGTTCTACATCCTGATAAATTAAATGGCTTTACAAAAATATCAGGTTTTGGATTTTTCCCAGCAGTGTCTTCCTATACCATTTCACATATGCTTTTAAAATTATAAAATTATATGCAATTTAAAATTATAAAAATAATAGACACATTACTCAAGCTGAATTTCATTCTTACAGATTTATGAGTCCTTCAGTTTCAGAAAACCAAAGGTATTCCTACACTCCACTTAGATCAATACTATTCAGGAGATAAATTCATGATGAAACAAAAACAAACATAAAAGGGATTTGCAATATTAAAAAAAACTAATTGTATTTACCAAGAAGGCTTTGGGCCCAAATTTAATTTTTATAGCATATATACATATATATACACATGGAAAATAAACAAATTGAAATAATTTAGAAAATACTAATCCATTTTCTCTGTTCATCATTTAACTTATGCTGACTTGGCTAAGGCAAATCATGTCAAAAACACCCCCAAGATTCTGTCTAGAACAAACTTATTTTTGTCTACTATTGAAACAGATGGCATCTTCATGATTAGTTTGAGAGGAAGTTGGAATCTTATTTTTCTTGGACCTCAGGAACTAAGATAGAAGCACTGATCACTTACTGAAAAATCTCTTGATAACATAAATACAAGAGCATGTAAACCATTTGAAATATTGCTTCTGAAAAAGCAATTTAAAATTATAAAAATAATAGACACATTACTATATAGAAGCCGGAATCCTGTGTCATACCTTCTTAATGGCATGGCATTGCATCAAAACCACAGACTTTGGGATAATGCTTTTTAATAATCCCATATTTAATGAGGGCAAACAATATGCCTGTTTTTGTAGATAGATACACGTGAGTAAGAAAAACTTGATGAATTCTTACTTTTGTTATACTAGTTTGCTACAGACACTGACATCTAAGCAAAAAAACCACAGATACTACAGATTTTACCATCCCTGTTTTGGCATGTACAGCAAGATACTTAGTCAAAGGTTTCATAGCCAAAAGTTAATGCTTCCCTGCAATCTGGAAAGCAAGGAAAATCACATGGCTAGCAAGTGTATCAATGACATGACTCAAAGGCAAGAACTTAATTCTTTTTCTTTGTAAATGATGGCATACGCACTTTTCCTTTTTGTTGCCAAAAATGGAAGTGGAAAAACATCCAGCAGTCATTGTCTCTCATTATTACCGCCATTAGGAACAAAATTTCTATTCCTTAGGAATGCTCAGAAGCGTTTGAAAAACACATTTCTAAACAGATTTGAACTGTAAAGCTATAAATTATTAATGTAGGATATTAAACTGTAGTTAAAAAGCCCCCACAGGAGCACACAATAGCATACTCTACTCAAGGTGAGTACAGTAGACGTTTATCCTCAAAAAAACAACCAAATAAGAAAATGTTCTATAACTATACTGCATTATGATGCAGTTCTTTTATGTGTGAAAAAATTGTTTAAGTTGCACAAAAATGGTCACTAATGTAAATTATTTCCTCTGGTTTCCTTCTACCAGTCATAATGTTAAGGGACTTACTTTACTGTCTGAGTCATGACAGCTTTGGAATATTATGAAAAAGGTCACTAAAGGCTATGACAAAAAGTTAATTCCAAAGACCTTGATTTCACTGCATTGAAATATTCATTTAGTTTGATTTTACATTTTAGACTTTACTTCAATTTCTGCAAAACATGATTGATGATAACCATGGCAATTACTATGATAGGAAGAGAAAAATTCTCTCCTCAGTTAAAGCACTTTAAAAAACTGCAAACTTAAAAACTGTTGGACCTTGAATGCATGTCTAAAGAGCTACACAAACACAGTTGAATTTTGTCCTAACTTGAGTAAGTTTTAAGGTTACTCTCTTTATTAGAATAGCAGCCACTTTATTTATATGCCTGACGATAGATAAAAGCCTAATTATAGACACAGAGATTGAAGTTTTGGCAATACACACTGTGTCTAGACAAGCTAACGAATTAAGGGGTCTGTATTATGGGGAAATAAACATCACTAGTTTAACTTCAGACTACACAAATCTTCACTGCAAGAATTATGAAATGCAATTCCCATTAATACAGCATTGTTGAATTACAGAAGATAATATTAGCACAGATCACCTTATATAGCTAAAAGTCAAACATAAATATAAACCAGCACCATTTATTCTCAGAATCTATTTTGATAAAATATCCCTATGCATATAAAATGACAGATACGGATTAAACTGAAAAAGAAGACATTAGATCAGGCAATGTTATTTGCTATATCTACTGATAGAAAATTTTATTATATACTAGAAAATTGACACGCTATATGTGAAATTGGTCTCTGGAAATCCACAGTTTCTCACAAAATGTTTTTAAACTAACTCAAAATTTACTTAAAAACTAACTTAAAATTTATAAGGTTTTCATCTTGCACACTATGAAGCTTCCGAACATTAATACCTGTTTAGGTCCCTACTTAGGAATATATGCAGTATATATAAAGAATAAAGACAAAAAAACACACAAAAATAAGACAACACTTACCTGAAGCCCCTGTCTCATGCGTTTTTTCTTCATGCTTGCTATCTGGCTTACAGACACTTTTATCATCAGCTTCATCGTCACCCCACCAGGCTGGCTGTCCATACAACGGTGTCCCACGAGGCATGGCGGAAAGATCTATAAAATTAGCCCAAAGCAGAGGAAATTACACTTCTGTTTACTTGAGATATTTAGGTTAAAGTAACATGAAGAGAAAGTAATTTGCTTGGATCATTTCTCCTGCAAGTTGAAGTGAAATGGTTGCATGCATTTGCCTAAATACAAAACAAACTTGGAGGCTGGATAACTGATCTGGGTTCTAAATATAAAAGCTTACTAACGACCTGATCAAAACTTCTGGCACAAATGTTTCTGCAAAGGCAGCTGACATCTCTTATTGTCACCCTGATATATCTGTTAACATTATTTCTTCTTTCAGTTTGAAGTCATAAGGATAGCAGTAAATTCCTAAAAGCTGTTAGCTACTATTTCTGTGAGAAGATTCTCATTCTTACCCACACTGACCTTTCAATGAAATCTGAACTCACTGCATGAAAAACTGATCAAATTTTGCAATGTTGCCAAGGTTCCAAATTGCTGACAGCTACTACACAGTGCTGAAAGTTACCTTGTGTGTAAAACATTACTGAGCACAACCAGTTTTAAAGGTTGGGGTTTTTTTAAAGGTATTAGCTAATTATAGTACAATTAAAAGTGCTGTTTCTGATATAGAATGTATACACATGATTAAATATATTTAAACGCAAAGATTAAATAAGAAAAAAAACTGATATAATTAAGATTTCTACTCTGATGATAAATTGACTGGATTAGGTTTGATCTGATCTCTTGGAAGAATATTTAACTCTATAGAGATTTAGCTATTCTAGCATTGCACAGATGTTCTGAATATACTTAATAGAGTCGTTATATAAAAAACCATGATCTTTTCAAATCTTGCTTAGGAGCTTGTCTGTTACTTTAGCTATTATGAATTTCAATTTTTTTTTTCAATGTTTTATACACTTGCATTCCAAAGATGCTTTCATAGCCATGCCAAAAGTTTCAATATGATTGACATTAGGTACTTCTGTTTTTGAACAGCATTATGCTTTAGTCAATACTGAGTTGTTTCTAAGAACTTAATGGTTGTCCAGAGACTTCATGGATGACCCATCCCTGGAAGTGTTCAAGGACAGTTTGGATGGGGCTTTGAGCAACCTGATCTGGTGAAAGGTGTCTGCACCCATGGCAGGGGAGTGCAACTAAATGATCTTTAAGATCCCCTCCAACCCAAACCATTCTATGATTCTACACCTGTGCACTGAATTAGCAATAGTAGACAGCTATGCATATATTATATATAGCAACAGTGAGAGAATGAACCCCCAAAAAACTTGTGAGAATTGCACTCAAATATAAATCACTATCATTAAGTTTGACTGTTATTTTTGGAAGAGTGAAAAGAAAAACAGAAGATGAGAAAAAAACCCACTGTGCTACTTTATGTAGCCTTAATATGATGCTAGATCAGCCAAAAAAACAAACAGGTTAATTAGTTATACCACAGAATCTTATGTGTGGGGAAGAGAATTTTTTGAAGTGTATCTTCTAGAAGAGTAGATTAAACCTAAAAAAACTGCACAGCCTTGACATAAGAAATGAGACCCAGACAGTTCCATAATAAAGAAGCAACAGCACTTGATTCCTTTCTTATTCTTGTGGTTATCTCCACTACATTTCAACCAGCCTCACACTGAAGTTCATCACAGAATGAGAGAATGGTTTGGGTTGGAAGGGACCTGCCATGGGCAGGGATAGGTTGCTCACAGCCTCATCCAACCCGGCCTTGAAAACTGACACAAGATGGGGCATCCACAAACTCTCTGTGCAACCTGTTCCAGTGGCTCAACACTCTCCCAGTAAAATATTTCTTCCAAACACCTAATCAAAATTTCTCCTCTCTAAGTTTAAAACCATTCCCCCTTGCCTTATCACTATCTGCCTGTGTAAAATTTGCTCTCCCTCTTTTTTATAAGTCCCCTTTAGGTAATGGAAGGCTGCTATAAGGTCCCTTCAAAGCCTTTTTTTCTCTAGGCTGAACAACTCCATCTTTCTCAACCTGTCTGCTCTGATCATTTCTGTGGCTCTTCTCTGCACTTGCTCCAACAGGTCCATGTCCTTCTTATATTGGGGGCCCCTGAGCTGGACACAGTACAAACCACACAAAATTAAGATGCCTGCAGAAGAGCCACCATGACACATTACACAAATATGAAAGATGACGTAGAAACAAGACTGAAGCTGCAGTAGCTACAAATTTTTAAACCACAACAGACCGCTTAGGTTCTATCCTGATGCATGCTACTAACTACAAAACAAACACACAAAACTCCCACCCATTTAAAAAGAAAAACAGAAGAAACCAAACCAACCAACTGAACAAAATGGTAGATGGTAGAAAGTACAAACTGTTTCTGAACAAATACTTTCGGTTAAACTGTAAAAATTAGCAATTTTCTGCCACAAATCCTGCAAGTTTGTGATTTTGGGAAAGAGACATGCAAAAATCTTATAAATGCTGATTAAATCTCTCTTCAAAAGTTTAGGTGGATGTTACTGTAAAAAAGGCAGAAATTCAATTCCAAAACTTCTTATTTAAAGTCTGTTTAAAATTTCACACGTGTAAATTTTACTATCTACAGATTTTCACAAGCATCCTACCAAAGCAAATTAACGCCCTTTCCAAGTTTTTGTGCTTCTGCAGCTAAGAAATGAACCTTACCCATTGATTTTTCTTCAGATTTCAGTGCTTCTGTAGTTTTGTGGTGCACTTCAGCTGTGGAGTCTGTTACCTTGGACTCCGGGCTTTTGGAGCTGCTTTGCTTCGATCCTTCTGCCTCTGAAGACTTTTGGGATAACTGGAGTTGGCTTGTGAATTTTTCATGCTACATGATGTTAAATAGAGAAAAAAACCCACAAATCCTCAAAAAGTAGGAAAACAACACCTATATTACTAATAACTACACAATGACAGAACATCCAGGAACTGCACATTGTTACCTTAAGTGCTTCTTCAGGGACTCTCATCTCTCCCCTGACAACAGTAAAAAGATTAGTATGTAGGAAATGGTAAGGAAAATACTGAAAAATTTCTGAATTCACAAGAGGATTTTACTGAAAAGAAAGTTGTGCAGACTATTCTGCCACTGGAATGGTGACAGCTTTTACAAATATGTCACTGTTAGGACTATCATGCACTATCATACTCATCAAAGTAAATGCACGATGAAATTATTTACTACTTGTAAACAGAACACTGACTGGATACCTTAATGTTGTAATAATGCAAATAATTTTTTTCATTCTGTACTTTGTTGAATAATTACTAGTAATCTTCTCTGCTCATACACAATTGCATATGATATAAATATTTGTCTATTTGCCTCAAAGAAAATTAATATTTCTTAGCAACACAGAAGATACGCATTAGACTTTAAACTGTAATTGGAAGTTGAGGTTTCTCGCAGTGAGAGACAATGAAATGTACTTTATCAACAGTTCAGACCAAGATACAGTTTTCTAGACTCTGAGATTTTTTCTAATATAGGCATTTTTGTAGTAATGAGAGAAATAAATATTTCAAAGTTCCTTCTCAAGTAGCATGAGAACCCTTCACTTAACACAACCATAGTTTTAACAAGAAAAGTGTGTCCTGACACTGCATTTTATGGCAAGGATATCATATCCAAATCTCAATTTATCTTCTAACTTCAGAGTGATGTATGTCTGTTCTGGAATCCTTACATCATTCACAAATGTCTACAGAAAAAAATGAGGAGAGAAAAAAACACAGTTAAATTCCAAAATAATAAAATAACATCAGTTAAATAATTTTATAAGAAAATTTTCAGCACCACAAATTTTCTACTGGTGATTCATCAGGGAACTGTAAGGTTAAATTGCCATCTGTCTTACAAAATATGACAAAAGAAAGGTTAAACACCAACTGCTAACCAGGTTGCTGACACTACACCACCCTTGAAAAGTTTCTTTCAAGTTTAATCTTGTTAACAATATTTAGTAAATTGTTGATTAATGTTCCCTCAAATTAGCATCTCTACTTATAATTTTTCTTGCAGTCTCTTTTTCCAACCCCAATTAGCTGACAGAATTGATTGATCACCATATTTGTACGGCATTTAGCATTGGATATGAGAGTTCTGAGGTAGCTTATTTCTAATCACTGTCAAAGGACTTGAAGAAAACATGGACCCAGTTAGTGCATCTGAGTAACTCCAAAAATCAGCTACAAGAATTCAATATATTGCAACTCTTTTAAGAGTAGATATAATAATATTTGTAAGCAAAAATAACATTACTATAACAGCTAGCAGCAAAGCAGAGCAAATTTCATAGCCTTGACAATACCTAGTGAAAATTCAGGTACTGTACAATAAATAATCCTCCCCTCCTTGAAATCACACAGTTGGAGAAATCAAACAAGCTTTCAGTGATTTGGAGAAGGACTTATGTACCTGAAGGTTTGCCCAATTTCACCAGTCATATCAGTTGGCTGTTACAGGCACTACAGATTATCCATCACTGTGATTTCAAGGTCCAGATTAAACAGAACAGTGAAAAACAACAAGGAATTTGAAAAAATCATGGTGGTATAGATTTCAAGAGAACACCTGAGATATAGAATGACTAATTACAGAGGCAGCAAGGACAAATAATACACATTCAAGTCAAAATGGATCTCAGATACAATTCGGAAGAGTCGGAAAACAATTTCATCCCTGTGGGAAAAAAATTAACTGAACATAAGTAGGGCTTAAAATTAGATTATTCAAACCCTAAAGAAAATTGTAGAAAGTCACCTACATAAAAGTCCGAATCAGGCACAAGCCTTTGTAAAGGACCAGGGGGAAAAATGGTTTATTCCTTCATCAGAACTGTCCCGTGTCTTTAAGGACTGATTTACCAGCTTAGGAAGGCAGGCTGTCAGCACCAGGCCAACTACCCAGGTTGAGAACATCAGTAACACTTGAAAGTGCTCGTGGTCACTTCAGATACCAGAAACCAAGGATGATGACACACTAAGGTGGGAGTGGGCATCAGGACCTGAGAGTGCTCTTCTCACAACTTGCGCTTTTGCCATTGGAGGGGATCCTTAAATCTTTAGTTAGAGACTTCTACAAGAATCTGCCACCTCACAAAGGCAGATCTCAAAACGACCCTTCTGCTTATCCCAGGTTATATCATTGCTTCTACTACTCTCCAAATGAGGCTGATTCACTACTATGAAAGCGAATTGTTTCTTAAACTGAATTCGTTACCTTCAGAGAAAACTGAATTGTGTCAATATCTTATGGGTTCACTCAGTGAGAGAGAAATATAAAAGGGTAAAGACAAGTTTTGTAGCAGAATAGAATATTAAGCTCTCAATTAAACAAATTAGAGATCAAGCTACAAAAAACCCCGCAATCAAAACAGTAAATGTAACTCTGTATAATATTTAAGTCATTTTTGGAGATACAGATCCTTGAAGAATCTTTCTAGAGTGGGAGATGACAAAAAACTTCTGCACAGCACTTTCATTAAGCTACTCCTCAAGGTTCAATTCAAATCTGCATTAAGAAGCTATAATTTACACTCTAAGCTACTCTCCCCAACATTCTCCCCTGGCTTTCTTGAAATCTTCCCCCTTCTTTTACCTGAAAAGAATGCAACAACTGGACTTACAAGAACACAGTATCTTCCTGGTAAGAAATGTGAATAATTAGGTATATGTCAAAAGTTTCTTTTTCCTCAGTGTCACTTCCTTCATCTTATTTTAATATATAAAATGAAGCTTTAATTTAGGGCAGATTTAAGGCAAATATAATTGTGGATTGGCTGATACAAGACTGTGTGTTATTTTATGAATTATTTATCAGTTTTATATTTTCCCATAACTGACAAAAAATGTACAGCTCATTTTTACTTTTCATAACAACTACATGTTAATACTACAGATAGGACATTAAATATCCAGAGTGCCTTTCTAAGGCATGTCTACTACTGATTTGTGCCAGTTTTGGGGACTCAAAATATTGCAACTCCACGGGATCACCCAACTTAAGAATTCTAAAACAACATGTACATGTTTCTAAAGAATGAAGCAACTGAAATATGCCATTTTATAAGCACTTTGAAATTAGGGATGCACACACACACAAGAAAAACTTAAATAATTAAGCAAGCCAAGAGTCTGAATCTTTGAATGGTTGTCTTTCTCATGCAAATCTAGTATTAAATGAAGTCTGGAAAAACAATGTCCTTCCCCAAAACAGTAAAAGGAAATTTTATTTCCTTTTGCTAAAGGAAAATAATGCCCATTTCATTACTAAGAAATTACCTACTTCATAGAAAATATTTTCCACAGGAATAAGAATAAAAAGTACAACTATCTACTGGTTTGCAAGCATGAGTAGTGTTTAATTCATATTTATTTCACTTTAACACCTTGAGAGTCCAGGGCAAATACCCATGTGAAGACTATCTTCAAGGCAACCTGAATTTTAGCGAACCAACAAAACTTTGGTCATCTTGCAGACACACATGTATATATATGTATGTATGCACTTTTCCTCCCTGGTCAGAGTTCTGAAATTGTACATGCAGTATACTCAACTCAGAGAACTCTGAAGACAGTGTGTGCAATCCACCGACACCCCCATGACTGAGCCGATGGTATACAACAACCAAGTCTCATTCCCTTTGCCACTGGAGCTTTAAAATCTCACCACATGCTTTGGGATGCAAGACAGAAGCCAACGTGAGAAAGCTAGTTACAACGTAAATAAGGAATCTGTTTCCCCCTTTTTCCCCTGTTAAATCACTCCATACACATCTTTATATATTCACATGATTTCTAAAGCTTTATTCTTCAAATAATGAGAGTCAAATGTCTTTAGGCCTTCTAAAGTTTGCCAAGCTTTTCACAGTGCAGTCCTGAAACATCAGTGTGAAATGACTTTGCTATCCTGTAAATATTCCTGGAAAGAATGTTATTCAACAGGGCCATGGATGTTAATTATTTCTTCTGATAAATTTTTGAGTTCATAAGTCAAAGGAGAAAATACAGTTGATTTCTGTTGATACTAATGAAATAGCAGATTACATCTTAGCAACTGTACACATTTTCTTCAGAAAGGAGGAATTCCTTCATCGTTTTTGTATAAAATAGAAGAAAAATAAGATTGTCTAGAATAAGTCATGATAGACTATCAGAAATAACATTTTACTTCAAGTAAATCAGATTAAAATTTTAGTTTTGCTTTATTTTCAAATCTAGATGTCTAGGACAAAAATATCTAGATCTAGAAGCCCAGGATAAAGACTGCTGTAGCCTTTTCACTGAACTGACTGTGAATCAACCATGCATATAAAAATATTCAGGTATTAGGGCATCAGGTGCAACTACAGTCCAGCTAGTGAAGTTGGTTAAGACTCACAACACTCAAAACAAACGCATTGATAGCAGCCATCTTCCCTTAAACTCTGAATTATCTTGAGTGCCTAAAGTGCATTACACCAGGAATGGACTAGTCCTGTATACTAAGAAAATCTTATCTTTTGATGAAGTATACAAAATAAGAAAAGGTAGAAGCTGCCGAAGCACTAGACGAGGCATTTGGCTGTGGTGTTCTCAGTGGAAACAGTAGACAGACTAAAAGAATTATTGCCTAGTTAGCAGTTCACTGCATGGTACTGAGGCATTGCATACACTGTTCTGTCACACAGTTAATTATGGAGTTACAGAAATAATGTGTTTTCTCTTTTAACCTGAAACCGGGTAGGCAGAGGTATTTAAGAAAAGCATAGAGGGAAAGTGATAGTAAGGAAAGCACTGTGAAGACAAAGAGCAAGGACTGAACTCTTAAGACTTAATATTCTCTGTCCTAAAACTGTGGGAAGAAAGAGTTCCTTTGATGTCTCTAGGTAAACAGTTAAAGAGCAACTGAAGTTTCACCTCAAACTTGAGAATGAATCAGATCAAGCGAAGCAAATCACTGAAAGCTCTTTATTAGAGGCAAAAAAGATGTATGAAGGCCTTTTAAAATATATTATTAAATTCTAGTTTTGTGACAAGGCAACGAAAATCTGAAGTTATGCCTATTGACTACAGGAGTTAGAGAATTAGGGAATAAAATCAAATGGTTCAGCAAAAAATCTCTATGTGCTGAATTTATTTTTCATCATTGCCTTGATACAGTGCACCAACTTTGAAAACACAGAGGTATATTAAATATTTAAGGACCAAAGCCCTTAGATGTCTACAACTGTTCAAAGAATATAGCCCTTCAGATTACAGTAGTTTCACATGGAGTTGAGACTCTGACTCCTTGGAAGGCTGCGTTAGTTACCTTAAAGTACAGAAAAGCTAATAGAGACAGACTGACAGGAATTTTATTTTGAAATGCACTTCAAGATGAAAGCGCAGTAACTTGAGATTTCTTCATCTATTTTTTAAAGTATTTGAAAAAGCTATTCGCTATCATTAACTTTCTAAATATTCACTTGAATAAACAATCACAGATGAACTCATGATTTTATTCTGTACACATTCATGACACAGCAAAACATTTAAAGTTAACAACCACAACTAATGCAAATGAACAGCTCATAAAAAAGTATCTAAAGGGCTACAAAAATATGACAAAGTTACTATATTTTAATTATCTATTGTAATATCAAAAACTTTTATAAAAAGTGATGCTTACCCAGACTGTGGTATACACAATTCCTAGAAAAGCTTTAAAATGTAAAATGCCATATGAAACTTTACTTTGCTCATAAAGTTTTTTTGTCCTGTATTAGTTTGTAATCACTTGATAGAAATTAATCATAGATATTTTTAACCAAAATTACTAATTTACTGAAAAACTAAAAGGAGAATTAGTTAAATAGGTTTACATACAACACATACAATGGTTATTGCATATGTAATTTTTTTCCTACATGAAGTACAGTTTAATACTTTTTTCTGTATTATAACAGAAGAAAAAAAAGTAGTATATGAAATAAAACCCATATATTAATGAGACATTTTAGAGATTAATTTTTTTTTAAACCCATTTGTTTAAATGGTTTTTTTTAAGCATATCCAAGATTTTAAATGTGTTCAAGATTTTTTTTTCTACAATTCTGAAATACATAAGTATAACATATTCTTTGTTACTGTTCCCATTTTTTTTCCTCCTGCCAAGACCCCCTTATTAATGGACTTAACTGCAGTCCTTTAAAAAACATGCAGTGGAAAAACCCTGCAAAGACTACATTTTCCTTCTGAATGTTCCCCCATTTCCAATCTTGCATTAAAAAGATATTAATGTACAATTAATAACTGCTTGAAGAAATTTCAAATAAAACATACAGAAGACCCAGGGAGCTATCAATTTCTGATGTTAACTTACCCCATTCAAGCTGCCCAAATCCTTCACCAAGTGTTCATCCGTAGAGGCATCATAGTTAAGTACAGCATGTTGCTTGTCCACACTCCGTGACTAAATATATATATAAAAAAATAAGGTATGAAGCAAATAGCATTAATGGCTCTTTCTTAGAGCAGTGTGATTATTTTCTTTGTACATAGTACATTTATTGAAATTATATAAAAAGTTAGTCCCACATATGAAAAAAGTCACTCTCCAACCCAACTCTGGGTGCCCACAGCGGAATCCTGAAATTATTTCAGAATAATTATTTTCTCGATGTTCTCCAAATACAAGTCAGATCCAGCTATATCTTATCCAAAGATTTTTTTTTTCCCAGTTCACCATAGTACCATCAAGTGTTTAATCTAACATCATCATCATCACCTTTATTTCTCTCTCTCAACTATATGCATCTTTCAAAACATGACCATGATTCTAGGGTGTTGCTGTTCTCTCTGAAACACACCATTTCCTGTCACACATCTGGGATAATTACTATAATGTACAAGCATTCAAATTGCTTCTCCTTGATCTCAGTTTCCTGAGTCAATCAGTGACAGCCTCTTCACTAAACGTCGGAGCAGTTCCTGAATTACTATTCCTATCAGTTCTGACTCTCCATCCCTTCTTAAGCACTTCAGTATCTATTTATTTATTTAATGAATTCTTTATTTTGCATCCAAACATCAACCCACAGATGAGGAACAATCCTTGTTACTATTTCCTCTAAGAAAACCACCTCCTTAACAGTTAAGTCCCTCTTTCAGCACTTGCTCATGGCCAAGTGTTGGCAGCCTCAGCTGCTGATGGCAAGCAAGGAAGAGGTGGGGCTGGATGTATGCTTCCTTCACGCATGCATGTGTTGGCACCTTGGCATCTACAACAGTTCCCAAGTGAATGGAGCCCACAGCTCATCATCTACAGCTGTACATACTTGATCTCAGTCTGTTTGCCAGTAATTCTGCTAGTGCAGTGTCCCAACATGATGGCATAGCTTCCAACAGCATTCTTTCTAGTTTCAGGTTTGCATCTTCTATCCTTGCTACTCAACTCATTGTTCTATAATATTGCACAGAGGATGGTACATTTCTGTCTAAGACTTCTGTGATTGTTTCTGTACCAGCACCTGTGGTGTGTCAGTTCTAGGAGTCCCAGGTTGCCAGGGCATGAGCCAGTTCAAGGCATCGGAACACACAATTAGTACTCACAAGGAAATGCTTTCACCTTCTCATAATTCCATGTTTATCACCTCATTCCTTCTCCACATCTTCAGACTTCCTATTACTTTCCTTATTTGTTTTCAATTTATTTCCTCATTCTTCCTTTCCATGCCATCTTATGACTGCTCTGCTTTCTCCTCAAAGAAGCAAAATCAGTCCTCTTCTGCTTACACTTACTATTTTAGACTTTTCATTTGAGCCAATTTGCTCTGCATTCTTGAGTGGTATAATGGGGCAATGGGGGGGAAGCAGGATATCAAGGGAGAGGGGAGAATCAAGGAAGAGACAGACAAATGAACAAGTTCCCTGCCAATATGAGCTGCACTAATATACTACATCAGTTGAGTGTTTTTTAATGGCATATGAAGATATGGCAGTATAGTTCATTTTCTACTAACTTAGTAACCTTTCAAGTGAAAACAAGCTAGCTCAATACAACCAAATTCACTGGTGTGGGTGTTCTCCTGAGCCTATAATGTCAAGCAAAGATTACACTTTTCCACACTAAAGTGATGCAGCAATACATCAAGAATTACCCTATTGCTACCTGGGCTCTTGAAAAAAAATCTGAACTTCTTTCAGTGTTGTTCTTCAAATACAGACTGCATTAATAGTAATTTATTTTCTTAACTTTATGTGCTATGTCCTGTTAAAAATACTTTAAAATGGAAATGACAAAAAAAGATCCCTAAAGCTTCATGATACTTTGTCACATCTGAAATGTTAAGAATAATTACTCAAGTCTGTGGCTTTTAGAGAAACACTTGAAATTCTGTAGAACTTCTTGGGCTGAGATTACTTGCATATAATTTGACACATTTTTATTAATTGCAGCTGATCTTTACAGGTGCAAAGACTGTGCAAATCTTTTAAATGTCATTTTTCCTTTGGATTTGTTCCTGCAGCCTTCCGTTCAAATTTAAGGACTATCAGAATTACTTCTTATAAGACTGTGGTGCTTTGGCTGGCAGCTAAGTACCACACAGCTGCTCACTCGCTCTCCCCTCCCCCCCACTGGGATGTGGGATAGAACAGGAAGAGCAAAAGCAAAAAAGCTCATGGGTCAAGTTTAAGCAGTGAAGGAAACAGGAAGAGGAAAGAAATAAAACAAACCAAGTGATGCAAAGGCAATCACTCACCACCTCCCACAGGCAGCCCAATGTCCAGACAGTATTTGAGTAGTGGGTACCTTCCCCAGAGCCCCTCTCCCTCAGTTTTTATTGAGAAGCATGACATTATATGGCATGGAACATCCCTTGGGTCAGTTTACGTCAGCTGTCCTCACTGTGTTCCCTCTCCACTTCTCGTGCATCCCCCCACACCTGAGACACTGGAACAGGTTGCCCAGGGAAGCTGTGGATACCTGATCCCTGAAAGTGTTCAAGGCCAGGTTGGATGGGGCTCTGAGCAACCTGGTCTAATGGAAGGTGTCCTTGCCCATGGTACAGGGGTTGGAATGAGATGATCTTTAAAGTCCCTTCCAACTCAAACCATTCTCTGATTAGGAAGAACAGAGCAAGAGAGAATGCCTTGAAACTGTGCACACACTGTTCAGCAATAGCTAAAGTATTGGTGTGTTATCAACAGTCACAAATACAAAACACGGTACTGCCTAAGGGCTTCTGTAAGAAACAGCTCAGCCAGATACAGTATTAAGATTTATATATGACTGCAGAATGATAAAAATCACAGAATAACTGTGTTAAGACACTCTTCAATTCAATCCAGACTAGCAATAAAATATTCAGAATACAGAAAATAAATGTAGTCTTCTTTGCAAATAATTACGATATTGTGAATAGTGTAGATATTTTTATTTCTTGGAGGTGATTTCCCCATCAAGATGCAAAATTTCTAAACATAATGGTGAAAGAAAATGCGTTATTTATCCACAAGCTAGCTGCACTGGAGCAGCTAGTTAAACACAAAGACTTCTCACTATGTTTGAACAGATTTACAAAATAACACATTTAAAGCAAATCTGTATTCCCAGATGTGAACAAAACCTCTTTGAACAACAGTGTTAGGTACAGATCTGAGTTCTATCAAGCATGCAATGGAGTTGAAATGCTTTTTATTAAGGCTTTTATAATATGTTTTCTCTAAAGCAATTATGAATAAAAGCATTAAATTTTGCTTTCTTTATCATGCATTGTCCACATGCTTTGCAGTATGAGAACAACTAAGTTGTCAAGAGTGGAAAGGAAGGTCCTACACAAAGAGCTATACATACAGAACAAGAACACATTATTAGCTTCTCTTTTGGTGGGTTCCTCCCCCTGAAGCACTGTGTGGTGTTACAGTCATGCTGGCATGTAGACCTAACATAATAGCAGGCTAAAGAGAATATTCTTGGAAATCACCAGGCCCTTGATTCTTTTTACTAACTCTGAAGTCAATACACAACAAATAACATTTGTAAATAAATCTATTCATAATATTAATCAAACAGGCAGCTACCTTTGAAGGTAAAGTTTTGTAACACGAAAGAATAAATGCTTCACTCTAAGGACTAATCAACTACAGATGGCACAGCAGAAAGAGAAGAAAGAAAACAGTTCCTTATTCAGAGACAACAACCCTTTAAAACAAGTTACTAGTAAAATAGAAGTATTTTTTTATTATACCCTACTCAGCAAGAACCAGTGGAGTGGGGTTTTTTGGTTGCTTTTCTTGCGTTGTTATTTTGGATGTTGGTGGGTTTCCCTTTGTGTTCGTCATTTGTTTGGGGTTTTTTAATATTTCCCACATAAATCACCAAGACATCATCCTGCCTGTCTTTAAAGAGAAATCAAGAGTATTTTCAACTGCTTTCTAACATCATCAATAAAACCTCTGGATGCCTTCTGAGGCTGAGAGTCAAATGCAGTTTACTAGAGATATTACATTCTGAGTAATACACATAAAATTAGGTCTCTAGGCACTTCATTTGCAAGTAAGATTCTAATTTGGCCATTAATGGCTGCATACACAACTTTTGGGAACAAAAAATTCAAAAGAAAGTATTTTATTGAAGGGCTGGAAGGGTTGAATATATTAGTTTTGAAGTTCAATCTTCTTAAGAGCTCTACAGAAAACAAAGAAAAGAATTTAAGAAGAAACTCCCAAAATGTTACCATTAACCATTTTAAAAACATATTTTAGAAAAAGGCAGCTCAGAGGACAGCTTTGATAGGGCAAAGTGCATGCAACACAGTACATAACAACACAGTTATACACATCTAAAGTTCTGCATAGTGATCCTCAAAGTTGAGGAAGCTACTAAAGTATCAAGCTGTTTTAACTTGAATATTTACAATTCCACTGAAACTGAGTCATTCAACTTCCTTAGGATAGAGAAATACCCGTCTCCACTAATTTCATTTTCCTTTGTATAACACAATCAGGGCACAGGGATAGAGTTACATCAAATCAAGTGACTAAATTAGATTACAAGTTGCAGAAAAATAGGGCTCTTTTCAAAAGCATCCAGAGCACTTAACATTGTTACTTTTTATGGAACACAGCGTACTTTCTGAACTGATCATATTGTGAAATTTATTTCATCTTCTATTCTGTACATGACTTAAAGAAAATGTGATTCTCTGCACTTCAATGGTAACTGTGTGGTTGATGGCAATATATTTAAACTAAATTTTATTCTATGGACAGAAAAAAAATCACAGAAACAATTGCTCCCACAACATCTGGGGAAATTATTTATCAAAAGGAATACATGAAATTGGTGCATTAAGTTCACAATTTGAGCAGTTGCACATGGAAGGCTGATGCAATTACCTGTAACATCAGCTCACAGTCATCTCTTCCAACAAAAATCATTTCTCGTGGCAGCCTATGTCGGGTGCCTCCACTGCTCACCAAAAACCAGGATGTTAAGCTCATTTTCTGCTTAGCTGATAAATCCCTGGCACAGTTACGTCATCCTGCAGTGAGAAAGAAAGAGAGACAGAGAAATTCATTTTAGTTATTTTTAGCTACAGATTCTGCTCAGCAAACACTGTGAGCAGAATACAAAAAGCCTCTGAAAATACAGCATTCTCAGTAACATGCACCAAATCCAGCAATCACAGGAAGCGACAGGCTTCAGATTTACATACTCTCAGGCTGCTTCATGCAAGTAGGCAAATTTAATTGGTAACCTTCTGCAAAAGGAACAAGCAGCTAGCTAATGCCAAAGTCATATGTCAAGTTGTCAGAAAGCTTTTAGCATTTGACTGCTTATTATCAAGATAATTGCTACATTAATGCTTTACTACCACAATCAATAAACAACGTGGCAAACATTCACAAAATACAGCAACTAACTTGCATCTGTGTCATTACATTTTCCTGTAAAAAAGAACAACCTCATTTGGTTTTAAACTCAAGTCCTCTGTACAGCACCAAATGAAAGCTTAAATTAAAGGAACTTTTGCTTCTTATTAACCTCAGATTTTCTCAATAAAACTTACATCTTGGAAATTTAACAGTGCACATCTAGTATTGCAAACAAAGCAGAGGAAAATGAAGAAATCAGAAGTTATCTCGAAGTGACAAATGTGAAAAAAGCACTCCTATAAAACTTCACCTTAATTTTCCAATAAAAAACTCAACACACTATATACTTACACATAAAATAAAATACATAACAAAACAAAAATTGAAAACCAGATAAAATCTTTCATGGAAAACTTCTTCACACAGTATGACCTACTTGAAACTGGACAAAAATATGATTAAAAGCTCTCTTCAGAGTATTTCAATGGCTGATAGTTGGAAAAACTTTTAAGAAGTATTCCAAATGTCTCTTAAAGGAAATGCAAATCAAAGCAATTATTTCATTCATTCATAACCACTCTGTACTCATTAAAAGAGAGGCTAAAGAAAATCAAAAGCAACCAGCCTAGATTTCTTGCAGTACCAAAGAGCTGGCATTTCTCTTCTCTTTTTATTTACATGTCATGTAGTGAATTTATGCAAGGTTAGCAAATGTACCGTAAGTAGACATAAGCCTGTAGTGGACTTGAGCATAATCTGTATAATAACAAGAATTCAGCGAGGTCCCCAAAATCGAGACTAACATGGAAGCAGTGACTAAGATGACACTGTTGTGTTAGACAAACTACAATCAAGAAGAGACACCACAAGTTACTAAAACTTATAAAAAGGACTGAGTTAAGTCAAAACTGCATGTGAAATGACAAAGCAGATATTTACAAAACAGTGAGTCAAAAGCACACCATGGCAGGTGCTAAAATGTAACAGTAGAGCTGTCAAAAGAATTAAAAAAAAAATATTGCAATTCACATAGAAGAATTTAGAATGATTTAATGTGCTAAAGAGTTACTTAATAAAAAAGTAAATATGCATTGCAACAGTGTTCCCTTCTATAATGATACCTATGATAGGTTTATCTTTCCACAACTGTATCACAATACATTCTTCAAGTGAAACTTATGTCTACTTATTGTTATCCAACTCAACTAAGGAAGTGATATAGCATCTCTAAAATACTTTATTCCTTGAAACTATAAAGATTAAAAATTACATCTACAATAAGAACTTGCTGAAATAAAATTTAAAGAGATCTAGTTATCAAATAAGTGTTTTAATAATTAAAAGTGTATTCGGCACCTTTGAAGGAATTAATATTTGTATTTTTAATTTTATCTACTTTAAAACAAGAAGATAAACTGGGTCAATCAAATGACATTTTTCCATTTCCTTTAAGAAAGGAAAAGGAAGTATCAAAAATGGCCAGCCTAGGTTCCAGCTTTTAACAAATAAATTAAACGGATGTTTGACAGCAAGCATGCTGTTCAATATCAAAGCTCCTCACTGTGTTTATATTTGACTACCTTTTAAAATCTCCCATCTGTTTATCGTAACAACATTTGCACCATTTAGCCTTCCTGCTCTAATTGGAATTTCATAAGAAAACCTCTAAGAAGATATAAATAAATTAGAAAACTAGAAAAATTTCTTAGTCAGAGACTATGTTTTAGTTTACACAGGTAGACTGTCTATAAAGGAGAAAAAATATTTTTATTTATAAAACAGACAAGTAGGTCAATAACTAGAGCTAGGGAAAAAAACCCCAAACCCAAACTTCCCACAAATGATAAAGCCTGACAACAAACAGGGTAAATTAAGCTATCCGAAATAATTTTAAAAAATGTATTATACAGAGCAATCATTGCCACACAGCTTGGCAGCACATTTGTAGTTAAAAGCCCATCACCATTTCTATCAAACTTAATAATGTTGTTCTTTTCAAACAGTGCTGTCTCAACTGCGATGAACCATCAACCCAGATACATATTTTATTTTAAAGTATACTTTAGAATAAACCAATGCCTTTGATCAAAGCTATGCTGAAATCTGCATAGCAAAACTGGCTGAGAACAGGATACAGTAGCAACAGTTGCTTAATATCAGAACAAAAAAAGTGCATTAAAAATTGGATATGAAAGTGCACACTTATGAGTTATATAGATAGTATACAGAGAAGTACATTGCACCCCAAAAACTTAATGGAAGCTTACAGTATTTTGAATACACTACTGTGTTAAGTACTCCAGCTGTAGTAATCTGAACAATACAAAAATGAAAGATGCTTCACTGTTTAGGAGATACAAAATGAAATTACTATATGACAGATGCAAAACCATCAGAAGAAGTGGTTCTTTCCACAGTACTAATTTATGTCATGATAATTCTTCCAGTGAAATGTTACGGATACTAAAAGGTTACACAGGGTTCAAAAAGCAATTTTTTTCTTCCCTGAGTGTTTATTATTATGCCTGGTAAATGCACTGACCCCACTAATAGCTCAGGAAGAGCATGTGCTGTGTATTTTGAGAGGCTGGGAATATGCTCTAGTGAGGTTTCACTATCATCCCACTAAATAACCTCTCTTCCTTACCTCCCCTTTGTTTACACATAACGGGATACTGCGGATACTGTCCCAGATGGCCTTGTCTTACTCCAGTACAGACTACAGTTTTCAGAGGGAGTATTTACCGAAAATATTTCTACCCTGGAAAAAGGGAATTTTAAATGTTTTATTGAAGCATTTTGTTTTACTAGTCTTTCCCAAAATGTCAGTATTGTCTGGTAATCTTTAAGCAAACTAAAAAATATTTCATCAAGACTCAATCATTCAAAGCAATACTCCATTCTAGATACCTGAAACTTATTTGCTGAGACATCTATTGCAGCTGCAAAGTATTTCCTTTTCTGTAGAAAAAACAGCATTTTATAGTGAAGGACTAAGGATTTCAAAAGGCAGTAACCAGCATGTAAGAATGTGGGTAATAAGTCATTTGAAGCAGATGATGCAGCAAGAGGAAAATTGGCTGCATCATCCCTGTAAATATAATTCACGCCTAAGAACTGAGGCCCTGCATTATGTGGCCAAAAGATGGGTGTAACCAATTTCAAATGTTCAGAGAAACACTGTCAAGATTATAGTTTTGATACAGTCATGTTATTGTAAATACAAGTCCTTAATAATCTCACATTTGAGTAATCTACAGTTTATGTTTTTTTATTTGCCTGTAACTGAAAATATTTCCAACTAAACTATTACCAAATACTGAGGATCCAGGCCTAGAGAGAAACAAAAACCTATGTTTAAAATTTAAATTAAATGTAATATATGTCTGAAATTCCAACTTTTAAGCACTGCAGTCCTCCAAATAAAGGCTGAAAATAGTCTTATTTTAATGGTACACAATTATCCTATTACTGTACAACAAATATTAATAACATTAAAAAAGCCCTGCATCAAGCTGACAAAGCTGGAAGTCCTATGTTTCCCATTATTTGCCCTTGTAAGTTCCTGTTTCCAGCCGCTACAATATTTGCTAAAATTTAGTTTATCTTCTCACACAATTGCCTAGTATATTTGGGGAAATTTCTGAAGAAATGACTCAAACATTTCTAGAACAAGGTTAAAGTAAAATATTCTATGTTGCTACCTTTAAAAAATATTAGCAGTACCTCATGTATGTAAATTGATAATTGAAATGTGGCAGGAGGCCTTAGTATCAATGTGCACCTTGTAGTATTGCTCTTGCACAAATCTATCGAAATGCAGACAAGCAACAGGCTTTGGAAAGCTTTCCATGTGTGTATCAGTTCAACAAGGACAGATGTAAATTCTCTCAATATATCTGCCTACATAGAGGTATAGATGAACAAAATTTTGCAGCATGCTGTTTTTAAAGTTATAGTGCCAGTTAGACCCAAAAATAGGGCATCTTTCCCCACCACTCCCAATTCATCTGCTGTTGAACACAAACATGAGAATAGAAGACCCAGAAGAAGAAAACAGCACCACATCTGACAAGACACTTAAGCCGGAGTTAGGCAGACTCTGGAATGAGGAATCAAGAAAGGTAAATGTCAGATGTAAGCCATGCCAAGGGAGAAATCAGAATCGACAGCATTAATGGAGCCAGTAATGACTGGAGGAGACCTGAAGTTGAAACAGGTAATCAAAGAAATGCTGTCAGCAAACACCACCCCCTGGAAAAGTGCCTACCATGACTACTTTACTGATTATTGAATGTAATAAAATATACCCATGCCAGCAGTTCTAATTTTGACTGAAATAGAGAAATCTTTGCCAAAGGAAGAAAAGACCAATCTGAAAGTAACTTCAACCCTGAGAAGATTACTGTATCCATATAATTGATATTAAAAAGCAATTTATAAATATAATTGATTTCAACTTAGGAAATTCTAAGTGGAACACAGCACAATATTGTCTACTCTAGAAAACACTCTGAAGTGGGGTAGTATCACAAAGTGTTCCATGTGCAATCATAACTAACCTACTTACATGCATTAGAAAATAACCTTTAACTACATCACCACATATTTTAATCAGGACTCTATCGTACTCAGGTTAAAACAAAGACCTTAACAGTCAGTTAATCAGTGTGGGTTTTTTTTCCTCTCTTCATCAATTGATTAGCCTGTGTCTTATTTACTGAACATCACTAAAAACCTTTTGTGAATTATTAACTTCCTACTGACTTCATCTGCCATGCTCATCACCACCACATGAGAAATTCATTAACATTTACGGTAAAATCTCCACAAGTAGCTGTACAGAGGGTTTTATATAAATAGGGAACTGTAGAGAGCACATTTATCACTAAAGTATCCTAGTCTTGAATATTTAAGTTCCAAAACCATCAGCATTTCATCTTAAAGTACCTAGTTTTACACAACACTACTGGTGTTCAAATGGTCTTATTTATTTCTGGTACAACTCTGAACACCTAATTCTTTTGCAAGTAAGGTTAAAGACACATGTAGAGTGGCTAGAAAATTAAAATAGCTTTTCCAATGTAAGGGTAGATGGCTCCTCTGCCATCATATGACTATAAATACAAGAAAATAAGTCATGATCTAGGATAGCTTCTAAATGTTTAGTCATTAAACTATCCTTGGTGCTTTCACAATTCTCTGATCCTTTCACTGATCACATTGCTTTCAGCCCAGAAAGGGAGACAGGGGGCTCCAAAGACAACAGTGGAGAATTCTCACCAATTCCTATGGCTAGTACACCAAGTGAATTCATTAATAAAGAGAATATCTTGTGCAGGGTAAAAAACCACCCCCACCCCCTCCCAAAAAAATGTGCAGGGCTGAAAAACCTTTCATTGGGAGCTGGAATTCAATCTACATAAGCCATACTTCATGCCACAGTAGTGTGCAATGTTGCTCCCCAAAACCCTTACATAAAAAAACACCCATCTAAATTTAAATTGTTTAGGTTAATGATCAATAAAAATATTTCTGGAAGAATTTATAGACCTTTTGTACACACTCACAATGTACTTCACAAGCCGAAACAAGAAAAACTACAGTGTTGGCCATTGCTTGCCAAGCGACATGGGATACAGCTATAAAAGTATAGCACAGTGAAAAGACACTACCTGAAGTAATGTTTTGGTTGAGTGGAGTTGTATCAAGTTGTCAAGGGACAATGCTTTTCTCTTTGAGGCTTGGTTAATGTCACAACATGGTTAGTGTCATAACAACATCCACAAAGGTAAATCAACATATTCCTTTAAAAGGTTGTTTAAAAAAAAAAAAGTTAAAGGAAGCATAAGTAAGGTAAATTATGCTTAAAACCATTAAAACTCTTCATCAATATGAGAAGATGATCTCACGTACTTAGGAAAAATGACAAATATGATTCTAGATTTTCAGCAATTGTACAACAAGCCAGAATTGTTATTTTCAAATATTTCACTGACTGGAAAATTCACTTGATCACATCCCTCTAGAAACATTCAAATGCTATATACAGGCCTGAACAAGGAGCTGTTTCCATTTACACTGATATAAAGAAATACTGATATTAGTTATACACTTCATTAAAATTTTATGCAACTATTTGAGAGCTACACTGACACAACAGAGTAGAACTGAATGGCCAGCATGCAAATAGGTAAAGTGGAAGAAAACAGGTAACCCAAGTGAAAGAAAATTCAATTTAACTTCCTTGCTCAAATAGGGAAGAAGAGTACAATCAGGATGACTGTCCTTATCACTAAACCAAAACATCTCACAAAAATCTCAGTTGCCCTTAGTCTGTTGGCTTCTCTTCTAAACTTACTACAGTTTAGCTGACAGGGCAACTGAATGACAGCCTTAGGTATTCATTCTGCTCCTGAAGTATTTGACCTGTTCCACCTTAGTTGAAATATCCAAATTTGCCCACAATTTCTTGAAAAACAGATAAGAAAATCATACTGAAGCCTTATACAGCGTTTAAAGTGTCATTTTCAGTGTACACTGAAAGATGTAGCCATGACTAAAGTCTACAGAAAAAGGGAACCACTGAGGGCAAAGAAACCTTCTTATAAACTACTCTTGCACTTAACTCTGCAAAACCCTTCTCTTCTACCTTCTTTGCCACTCCATGCTTTTAGTCTTTTTGTTGTTGTTGTTGTACCTAGAGATGGAGGAGGAAAAAAGACAAAATAAGAATATGTAAATTTCCTCGAATCTTAGTCTGAAAAATCACCTTTTGTTTACAGAGAGGGAAAACTGCTCACTTGCAAGTCTGCTAAATCCAGTATTATAATAGGATTTTTTTAAAAGTTATTTCAAGCTTGAGAAGAAGAAAAAAATAGATATTATTCAACAGATGAGAAACAAAAAACAGAGTAAAAAATTGCCTTTATAAAGCATCAGGAGATCAAGCTAAGTCATGCCCCTTGCTTCTTCTTTTGGTACACATCCTACATAGGTAGATAAGCACATTACCTATACTGACTACAAGGCTGACGAGCTCCAGCTGCCCGGGGGGCCGGGAATTGAACCCGGGTCGCAGCGGTGCGAGTCCTGCACTCTACCTCACTGCCACTGTCCAAGCTTTGCTCGGCCCCGGCAGATGAACCTCAGGATTAAAGGGTGGGCTCAGTTCAGCGCACGCTGTGTCTCACCTAAAAAATCCACTGCGCAGGCTCGAAGGGTTTATGACCCTTCCCAAATCTTCGCTTGCGAAGACTGGCCATTATATATATATATACTGACTACCATAAAAGACTAACTAAAACAACAAGAGTTGCAGAGTTGTACCAAATCAATAAAGCAACAGCAGTGTATTTCTCAGGCAGTCTGTGGCTAGGAGAAAAAGTGTGAGGGGAAAAAAAACCCTCAAAAACCCAAACTGAAAAAAGGCAGGAAAGACATACAGCCACACCTTCTGCTTTACAGTGGTGCAACTGGAGGGTACAGTCTGTCCATCTGGCCCTAGGATCAGATTATCACAGCAGACTCCTCAGCATCATTTGAGGGAAGAATCATTTATTCCTTATATTTTAATTACAATAAAATTGTAATTAAATAAATAATAATAATGTAATTAAAATAAAATCCTTCTAGCTGTGAACGCTACTAAGGATAGAGAGAGATTTTCCTCCTGCATTCAAGGAAATTAAAATCTCTACAGAAGGGACCCAGATACTCTTCTTGCCCTACAGGTCACCCCATACGTCTGATGGAATAAGGACAACAGAGCAGCTCAGGAGGCAGTTGCCCTCTGTCAGGCAGCAAATCTGTCCTGTAATGGTGCTGCAGCTCTGGAGCTGCACAAGCATCCTCTCCCTCTGGTCCAGGTCAGAATTAGATCCATGTCTATTTTATTGCTGTGACACACAGGAATAGCTGTCAGAACAGCCACTGAAATAAGACTCCTTTTTCTGCCAACAGTGCAGCTGCACTGAAAGTTGCTTTGGGGTTCTGATTTTTAGGGACAATGACTTAAGAAACCTTATCCTACTCTGATGTAATAATGACTAAAAAAAAAAAAAGCCTGAGATCTTGTCCTTTGCTATTATATAAATATTGACATACAAATAATGCAAAGAAAGGTACAAAAAATAAGGCTTACTTGATGGCTATCAATCATTTGAGTGCCACAGTATGCAAAAAGATACGGTCCACTGACTATTATCTACTGCTGTTATTTCATGTGGGCATCAGTGATACAGCCAGGAACAGCCTGAGGAGTACCAAGAAGGATCACCAGGCCCTGGGAGCAGTGGTAAGGCACTCAAGCACAGGCAGTTTTTACATCAATCTTCCCAGTTAAAGGGAAGGGTTTGAAAGGGCCAGCTGAATCTGGAAAATCAATAACTGGTGCCACAGCCAGAGGTTTGGCTGCTTAAGACCATGGGACTCCCTTTGAGAAACCTGGTCTGCTGGGGTCCATCTGTCAGAAAAAGAGAAGAACATCTTTGGGCATAGGTTTGCCAAGAAGGTGAAGAAGCCTTTGAACTACAGTTTCCAGGAAGGCATCACAGAGACGTGGTGAGATGGCTTCTCTGACTGGAGTGTTGGAATGGAAGAATATAGGCTCTTCAGGAACAACAGGCAAGGCAGACAAGGAGTCTCAATGACCAGAACAGAGCTCCACCTGGGGATGGATGAGGAGCTGACTAAGAGCTTATGGGTCAGGATTAAACGGAGGGCAGGGTTAGGTGACATTTTAGTGGGGATCGGCTACAGGTAGACCAGGAAGACTGTGGAGATGGGGCTTCTACAGACAGACAGGAGCGTCCTCACATTCAGAAGTCCTGGTCCTCACCCCGGTATCTGTTCGAGGGATAACACAGCAGGGCATAAGCAATCCAAGAGGTTCCTAGAATGCACTGATGGTAACTTCCATCTCCAATTGACAGAGAAGCCAAGAAGAAGAGGTCGTACGGTGGATTTTGTTCTCACCAACAAGGAGGAGCTGGTGGGAAATGTAAAGCTCAAGGACAGTCTTGGCTTCAGGGACTCCATGGAGGAGTTTGAGATCCTTAGGGCAGCAAGAAGGGTGGACAGCAAACTCACTGTCCTAGACTTCAGGAGAGCAGACTGTGGCCTCTTCAGGGATCTATTCCTTAGATTACCATAGGCTACAGCCCCAAAGAGAAGACAGGCCTAAGAAAGCTCATTAGTATTCAAGGATCACCTCCTCCAAGCTCTGAAGTGATGCATCCCAACGAAGAGGAAGTCAGGCAAAAATGCCAGGAGGCCCGAGGATGAAAAAGAAGTTTCTGGAAAAATTCAAATGCAAAAAGGAAGCCTACAGAGGGTTGAAGTGAGGACAAGTAGCCTGGCAGGAATACTGTATGAGCAGCCAGCGATCAGGTTAGGAAAACTAACACCCTGATAGAATAATCTGGGCAGGGATGTCAAGGACAACAAAAAAAGTTTCTATAGCTATGCTGAGATAAAAGAAAAACTAGAGAAAACTTAGGCCCTCTCCAGATGGAAAAAAAGGTTACCTGGGATATGGAGATGGCTGAGGCACTCAACAACTTATTTGCCTCATTCGTCACCAACAAGTGCTCCAGCAACACTGCCCAAGTCACAGAAGACAATGACAGGGACTGGGAGAATGAAGAACCACCTACTGTACGAGAAGATCAGGTTCAGATCTAAAGAACCTGAAGGTGCACAAGTCCATTGGATCTGAAGAAAGATATCAGCAAGTCCTGAGGAAGCTGGCAGGTGAAGCAGCTAAGCCACTATCCAAAAAAACCCCACCAAACCAAAACCACTAAAACAGAAACCCCAACCAATCTAAAAGCTATCAAGGAGGAAAAGAAACCAAACACCACAATTCCTAGCAGAAGCTAGGAGATCACATTGTATTAAGAACAGCAGATTGAAACAAAGCCTTTGCCAACTTGACAAAAAATAACATACTGCGTTATCTTTACAGAGAATACTGTTAAACAAGCAAATTCTTAAGACTGATTAGAAAACTTTGCACGAGACTGGTACTGTACTTTAATATAGTCCTACATAGCAATCGTAAGCCTTTTTAGTTTTAAGTTATCCTGTTTAAACAGTAAAAGCATACTCTGTTATTGGCCACTAGGATAAAGCCATTAAGACTTTAAAAAATGTTCCTATTTTATCCTTTGGTTACAGACAGTAAGGATATTTTGCATTTATTAAAGAAGCAGACAGCTTTTGCATTCCTAATCTTTACAACCATAGTCAAAAAATCATTTATCATGAATGTTGTTTCCTGCAGCCTTACTACACTGAACGGCAGTACTTTTCAAAAGCTGCTTTCAATAAACAGCTAAAATAAAGGCTAATGACTGCTTATAAGAGTAGCTTAATTTATGTACAAACAATCAAGTATTCAATTTTGTCCATCACTTTCATTCAGACTAAGGAATTGCGTAAAAGAAACTATTTTGAAGTTTGCCTATTTGACCATGACCAAAGGAGGTCATCTATCAAGAGATTAACATATCAAGTATGCTAATAAAACAGCACATCTGATAAGTAGCCTTTAGAAATGATCATGGCAAGCAGGCCAAAGAAACCATAACCAAACTGTCTTTGGGAAAAAGCTTCCTGTAATGAAAGCTACAGAAATACTTCCTTCCACCCCCACTCCATATCAGACTATACTACTGCCAAGATAAGCAAACAGGGAAATAAATAAATAAATAAATGCAAATCAGGCATTGCATTCAGGCAGAATGCAACCTTAAAAGAAGGAGTTATCCTGCTCTTACACTTCCTATTCTCACTGCCTCCATCGTGGCACATTCCAAGTGATTTTGTAGGCTGTGCGTGATGAGGAGGTTTTATTTGCATTGGCCAAGTGCTGACCACAGCCCTGAGCACTACTGAAAAGACAAAAAGCACTTTGCAAATACAACTGGACCTCCTAACCTCCCAAGGGTGGTGATTTCACTTTCTGCAAAATTGTGAAATATATGGGGTTTAGTCCATGACTCAAGATTAAATTACATTCAAGGCAATGCAAATTTTTTCTTCCTTAATACAAGGAATTATTTATTTTGTGGGTATGAAGATGAGCAAAGAAAAGCATCTACTGAAGTAATTTTAACATCTATCTTTCCACTTTCAATGCAATTTTACTTCCTGACAGAATACATAAGTACACAGAACATGAAAGTGGAAGTGATAAAGGACAGTTCTTGATATCAATGTTACTGATCTCCACATCCATTCATAGTACTACAGATATACAAATTCAAAAAGGTAGTCAGTAATTACTCTTTGCTACATCTCCACTGTAACATGCAAAACATATTTATCATGCCAATGCAGGCTCCACACAAAATGTTTGATACATTCTATCCTCTCCCTTATGGAATGCTTTGGAGCTTTTTACAATTACCCTCAACAGCCAAGTCCGCAGATGTATTTTTCTTGGAAACACACTAAGTTGTTTGTTCCAAGATCAGTAACAAAAGCACTCCAGTAAAAAAAGAAAAGAAAAAAAAAAGAAAAAGAAAAAAAAGTTGGATGTACTTATTTTACAAAGCAACCAAAGGCTCAAAATTTTGCCTTAAAGTTGTAAGAGATGATTGCTCTAGGCAATCTTCACTGTCTGAAGTGCATGCACAAAGCGTAAAAATAATATAAAAGCTCATTGAAGCTGTGTCATAATTATGTTGATCTACATGGATATTCTAAAAGTATTTAATATCAGGACAAGCTTAAAACCAAAATTCTTCAAAAACTTGTACAGTAGCTGTGATATAAAGAGATCAGATTTTTTATTCAGCATTTTTCAAACTCAGACAAAAACATAGGACTTGATTTTTAAGATCTATTCCTCTTCCTTGAGATTCACATAAAAATAGAGAGGAACGAGGCTTAAAATGCCTTACATTTTAATTATTTGTTTGGTTCTTTAATAAGAGCCCAAGTCGTTCAAAAGAAATCTAGTCTTGCAGTTTGGAATACGGAACTTTAATGTCTGTGTCCTCCCATCTCTTTCCTTCCCATGAAATGAAACTGAAAGGTAACAAATGTAACAGAAACACCTTCTCAATGTATGATCACACAAAAACACCTGCCAAAAGAAAGTATTAAGAATTTGGCAAGACAGAAAGCAGGATAAAGCATTTGCATAAATGACATGAATACCCTTGGTTTTAATGATTAATACTACTTATTGCCAAGATTTTAAACCAGCCTGTAATTAGTATCTGGCAAATGGCTTTCCCGCAGAGAAGCTGTTCCACATCTGCTTGTGCTGCCTACTCACTCCTTTCTTGTATGCAGCCAACGAATGGTAATATAGCTACTAGCACGGTAAGTCTTAATTCTCTTTCGTCTACTATCTCTTCTTTACTAAATGTGACCAAACAGCTTGTGAATTGTCAGTATAAACTTTCAGAATTAACACATAGAGTGAATATGCAGCTTGACATATTTATGCAAGGACTTGTAGATTACAACCCCTCAACTAAATCACAATGAGAAGCTCTCACTGCTAAGTAGACTATTTTCACGTGGACCTTTATAAGTTGGTTTAAGAATGACTGGGGATACAAACTTAATTTTGTACTTCAGTGTAAGTTTTGCAGAATGATACAATAAAAATCTGGTTAACTTCAGAATACTTGGAGACCACCACAAAATGCTTTTATTAGTATCATATGATAGATATTTTTAAAGGCTATTAAACGAATGCAAGAGTGTCTTTCAATAGACAAATATCTCGAATTCATGTTGTTCTGTGGGAGGAAATCCATATATATTTTCCTTTGTAAGTTCAATAATTTTGTTGTCTTAAAAAAAAAATAAAAGGAAGAGATGTGAAAGGGGAGGCTAAATGGGAAGAGCTCCAAACTCTACATGCAATTCTCTAGGCACTGAACCAAACATGAGGAAGTGGTATTGTAACCCCATCCACAAAAGGGGATCAGGTCATCCCTTTTTGCCTGCACTTCAGTGAACAAGTTGGGGGGCTTGGATTTTGATTATTTTAAGAACTACCCACAGTTACTACACAAGTGTCATGGTTTGAGATAGCCCCAAAATCCAAGTTACTCACTTTATGTCTCCAACAAAAAGATGTCACTGGAAACTTAATTAAGCTCACTCAATAAAAAGCAAAAGGTATATTTAAGCAACACTGACCATGCTGCTGCAATAGAGAAATAACCTTCTGGTTTACCAAAAATATTTTAAATCATTTTGAGATGGAACTAAATATGAACAAAAGCATAAGAAGTTGATTAAGACAGATCATTACGAGTTCCCTTTTCAAAGGCTGGAACAATGCACATCCTGAGTTCTTTAAATTACTCTGTGTTTCACAGAATCTCAGAATGGCTAAGGTTGGAAGGGACCACAGTGGTCATCTGGTCCAACTTCCCTGCTCAAGCAGGGTCATCCTAGACCACACGGCACAGGATTGTGTCCAGACAGTTCTTGAATATCTCCAGTGAAGGAGACTCCACAACCTCTCTGGGCAATCTGTTCTAGTGAGTGGTCACCTGCACAGTAAAAACATTCTTCTTGATGTTAAGGTGGAAGTTCCTGTGCATCGGGGTTTTTTAACTGTATTCTCCTTCTACCTCGCAGTTAGCAATTAAAGCTCTTACTGAAACCACTTTTAGTTCCCCAAGGAAGTGATGCTTACAGCCTACTGGCCGACCTGTTCTCACATTTCCTTTGTGTTCTCTCTGGTCTAGCAGGACATTTGCCACCCAGGTTATTTTTCCCACAGAATATTGCTGGTTCCCAAGCAAGCGCACAAGAGTGAGTACATGTGCACGTTGAGGTTTGGTACAGTTTGGGAAACAGGATACATCCATAAGAAACTAGACATTATTTGTTCTCCTGCATATGTTTTTCTCTCCATTTTATATTAATAGAATTGCTTTACTTTGAATCAAAAGCAAAGCGCTTTCCCAATGCTGGGGAAATTCAGAAGTGGTTTTTTCCCCTTAGCCTCGGATGTACAAGCCATGTACTATTACAAGCTAGAGGAAGGAGAGAGAAAATACAAACATATTCCCTGTACTTGGTCCCCAAGATGAGGGGACAGGTTGAGCACCATCCCATCTAGGCACATGAACATTTTTAACAGTGCATTGTTGTGGCATTGAGAGTATAAACACACAAGCACCATAATGGATTAAAGAGATGTATCAATAATGGTCCAACCACATCTGCCAATACTGTCACAAAAATGGAGTTCTACAGTTAGAAACAGCTGCTCTAGAACGTACCAGAAACTACCAATCTACAATTTTTTTTGCAGAAAGAAAGGCAGATGAAAAATGACAGAATACTGAATAATCATGACAAAACAATTATCCTTTATTATTTGTATTTTAATTCTGAGTAGTTACAAAAGCTCTATGAACAACAGAGCTCCAAAGACTGGGTTTTATTCAAATTTTATCCTCAACTTCAAAGTGCTTTTCAGATGTTTTTGCAAGTTTGCTGAGAGCGACAAAAACCACATTTTATTTTCAAATTCTCCACAGCTTTTAATATCAGAAAAGTTGATAAAATTCTAGTGTATCCAGAATTTATGATAGTGAAGCAGTCTCTGACCAAGTCTTACTAGCTGAAATGAGGAAGTTGGCAGCTAAATTAAATTAAAAGTCTAAATATAGGAGCGGTATGGGATGTGAAATTCATAGTGTGGCACGTCTTCGTTATTAGCAGCTCCTGCATACACACTTGCATTGCAGCAAATCTCAAATAGCCTACTTTGTGTGAAGTACCTTGTGTTCCCTGCATGTGCCACACAGCAGGAGTTACTTTGCAAAGTTAATACGTACAACACTTATACACAGACTACCCTGTCATAAGTTGCTTGCATGTCCAGAACTTCACTCTATTGATTTAGTCTCAACCGTAGTGTTGAAGACTTAACTGACAGGCAAATGAGCAGTTTTAAGCCACATCATATAAATGCTTAAGTGAAGAAGCTGCATTTCCACATCAGCCAAAGCCAGTTTCTCTGCTGTCAGGATCCCAAACCTTTTGCACTGCCCCCACCACAAAGTCATGACTCCTCCCTTTGCCTTGGCTGCAGGACGCACGTGGCTGTGCAGCTGAGCGGGGCTATTTCAGTGTTCAACTAGTGACAGAATAACTCTTGTACTCTTCTCCACTCCCATAAACAAATGAATGGTGCCCAGAAGCTACACAGCTATCTAGCACCAAAATAAAAGGAGTCGGGCTGTGCAGTTAAGGGTGGGAGAAAAGGGAAGAACAGGGCAGGACCAGGCCAGCAGCCGGTCTGCTTAGGCTCCTACAAGAACACACAGCAATTACACCAAATCCATCTAAGTCTTACAGGGCTTCTTATATTTAGACAAGTCTACAGTAACTGTAAGGACTAATATAGAATCACAGAATGGTTTGGGTTGGAGGGGACCTTAATGACAATCTAGTTCCAATCCTGCTGCCATGGACAGGGACACCTTCCACATTGCTCAGGGCCACATCCAGCCTGGTCTTGGACACTTCCAGGGATAGGGCATCCACAACTTCTCTGGGTAACCTGTTTCAGTGCTTCACCACAATTACTATTCAAATATAAAGTAGTTTTTCATATTTATCCATTACAGTGTGTATTTTTATTCTATTTTTCACTTGCCTTGACTGTGTTTTATAACACACCCCAATCCAATGATCTAATCTTTAGCCTCTCCCTTCATGATGCATTAATGCAGTCTGTCTTCTATATCTGATTTAGATTAGTGACCCCAAATGTAAACAAGTATCTTAAATAAAAAGAAAGGAAGAATTCCTATGGAAATAACTATACAAATAAAACAATACACGGACATTACTGAATAACTTTTTTTGGTCAATGGCATCGTCCCTCAAAAACCACAATAGACAAAAATAGCAAAGCATAATGCTTTTCTTGGTTTTGGAGTGAAACTGCACCAAAGGAAAGACTCACAAAATCCAGGAACTCAAGGATCTTAATCTTCTAAAACTAGTCTCCTCCCATAGTGCTGTTTGAACTGATTTTATTAATTGTACTAAAAAATAACATTATGGTTTATTTTGGGAGGTTTTATTTTGTTTTTTTACTAAATTAAAGGTTTCTATTTGCCTCAACTGGACAAGGAATGACTCAGGACTTCCTGGTTCATTCTCATGTCTTAATGGGTCAACTTTTTTTTTACTGACACCATACAAAAGACTTTACTATACGCTCTAAGCTGCCCAGATAACAACAAAAAGAATTCATCTTGTCAGACATTTAAGTAAATACCCAGTAATATTAATGAAACCAACTGAAAATGGCTGTTGTGGGGGGTACATAAATGAGGTAAGTAAAATTTGAGACCATAAAAGCAACAACAGAAACTACAGCAAAAAAAACCTCCTCACTTCTTAACAAACTAGAACTCAAAGCATGATGAAAAAAAAAAATCTTTTAAACATTTCAACTATGTGCAGGTTTGAAAGGTGATTGCTGGATAATTTAGTTCTTAGTTCTGCTACAAATGCTGACCTCCTCAAAGCAAGTAACCAGGCAGCACTCTGAAACAATCTACATGCAATGACAATCCTCCAGGAGTTCAACACAAACCAAATTCTGGAGTATCAGTCTGCTCTAAGGGGAAGTTGACTGTTGCTATTTGCAGTTTCAACAACACAACACCTAACACGTTTAACTTTGACAGCTGAAGGTGCCAGAAAGTATGCTAAAGAAAATGCAATCAGGCCACAAAAATGGAGAAAAGCAAGGGGATGTGTTTGTTTAAGGAATGGTGAAAAAAATACACATGCAGTATGCAAGCTAATTATCTGTGATTTAGAAGTCTTAAACACTGGAGAAAGAAATATTTATGTTAGGAAATAAAAAAGACAGTAATGGTTAACGATAAGCAATAAACTTCCTAGAGCAAGCTAAAGAATATAATTATATATGGAATTATATTGGGCCTTGCATTGTTATGAATAAACAGATCCTGTCATACACACAAGTCACCTGTAATATCTGAAGATCCACTGACTGCACTGAGACCTGGGGCAGCCAGAAATTTACCCATACTTAAGGAAGTCAAAAATAAAATTCTGAATGAGAAAAAGAGACAATGAAACAAACAGTACAAAGATTCAGCACAAATTGGCAAAGCATGATTAATGAAAACAGCAATGTTTTCTGCAATGGCTACCTTTTTTCAAATATTGTTACTGCCAAACTTAGAAAAAAAAAATTTTGTGATATCTCTGGACTTTCAAGTGATTGACTCATTCTATGTCCAAGCTTAAGTTCAGCCTGATATGTTTTTGTGTAAATGTAGTTTTCCATTGCTCACTCTTGGTGTTCTTTTTTTTAGTTTTGTTTGGGGAAGAGTTTTCTTTTAAATATTTACTCTTTTTTGCAATACTCCTACTGACTATATCCAACTACTCCTTTTCACTAATTCCAGCATTGTGCCAGCAACATTATCTTTCTTACTGTTCTCCAACTAGGATGAAAACTGAAGAGAACAAAGCCACACAGTACTGTTTACAAAAGAAGAAAAAAATGTTAAAAAAAAAAGCATGTTCATCAGAAGCCTCTCTGCAGCTCCCCACAAAAGAAGTGGAGACAATTCCCTATATCAGGAATCTGTTTTCAACGGATGAAAAATGTCCATATGCTTCCATTCTTCAACTGACATTACAGATCTTGATGAGTTTATGCCTCTTTCGGATACGCTACATAAAATGTATCTGTAGGATCGATATTGGTCATGCAACTGCAACTCTCAAAAGAGCACTGAGCAAGAAAAAGTTACACATAGGATTCCTTGCAATATATTAGGACTGCAGCTGGTCTGAAAATAATCATAGAATGGTTTGGGTTGGAAAGGACTTTAAAAATCATTTAGTTTCAAACTCCCACCACGGGCAGTGACATCTTTCACCAGACCAGGTTGCTCAGATTCCCTCCAGCCTGGCCTTGAACACTGCCAGGGTTGGGGCAGCTACAACTTCTCTGGGCTCACCACCCTCACAGTAAAGAATTTTTTCCTAATATCTAATCTAAACCTACTCTCTTTCAGTTTCAATTCCATTCCCTCTTGTCCTGTCAAGAGATAACAAGGTGTATTTAGTAGCAGATTAATTAGGATTCGATTAATTAAAAATATGCTACTGAATTTGTGATCAAAATGGTAACAGACAAAAATAAAAACATTCACTAACAAACAGGCATGAACTACGGCATACTTAGAACTAATTAATCTCACTAAGGTTGCTAAAGATTCAAGTTAGTATAGACTTCATAGAAATAAAGGCTCTACCCAATTATCATCAGTATGGCCTAATAAAATAATTGGTATGATGTTTAAACAACTATGAGAGCATGATGACTGAGCAGCATTTAGAAGAAAAACAGCTTTTGAAAAACACCTTTTATTATGTCTGCCAATAGGAACTGTGATAGTAAACAAAACAAAAAAATGACCACAGAGGGCAGTATCTTCTGTAACATGAAAAAAAAAGCAGTGGTTCCATAATTCTTATGTCAACCAGTTGCCATCATTCTTCAAAACTCTCTGCTAATCCAAAAGCTAAACAACAAGTTCCCAGTGGTTCCTCCAAAGCTTCCTGAATAACTTCTGCTTAAAATTTAAAAAAATATTTGTAATGGCCAGTTTCACAGGCAGCTTAAAGCTAAAATTCAAAATGTGTTTTTGACTTGTGAATCACCTCAAAAAGTCATTCCTAAAGGAAGGGTTTCACCCTCACTTTACATGACTATCCCCTTTGGAAGCCAAGTACAATAAAAAGAATGGGGAGATGAACGAGCGAAAGTATAATCATCATTAATCTCACAAAACTGGGGCAGCATTTTTGTAATAACAAAAATATGTAGAAAAATCAAGATTTTACTTATTAAACTAAGCTGATATATTGCTGAACATGAATAAAAAATGAGGCCATTTTTAGTGAACTGTCTTTTCAAGACACAGCTGAAGAAATGAAGATTAAGTGGAAGGAACAATCCTTAATAGAAACTATACCCAACCCAAAAGTTGCAAGCACCTTAACTCTCCCTTGACACCAGGTTATATCTATTCTCGGAGAAAAGATACTGGGTATGAGTCCGAAAAAAGGTCCGTCTATGTGGCCATTCTTATGAAAATTCAAAGAAAAAAAAGGAAGTAAAAGTACAATATTACCCATTCTCTTTCGTAAATTAAAATTATAAAATGAAGTAGAATAATTCCTGACTTCGAGATTCCTGTGATGGTACAGCTCCATAGGACTAAACAGTCATCTTAAGTCCAAGGGAGCAGAGAAGAGAAGGTAAGATTAATGTAAGCAGGAAAAAGGTAAGTTCATGAGAAAACAGAGAAGATATCATGACATTTCAGCTTCCTGTCGCTTTCTTCCTAATTTTGAAATGCAATCCACTACGAGAGGACAAACAAGACATAACTGAAAAGGCTTTGATTTTGAACACAGAACAGAATGCATATTTAAATGGCCAAATATTTGCAATTCAACAGAAAGACCATCAACAAAATTATTTGCGCATGTAATTTTGAGAGAAAAGTTACAAGTACATCTGATTTAATGCACTGAGTGTATTACTACTTTCAGACCATAATGATTTGCTAATGGATTGATTACAAGTTTTTCATATACCACAGCTGAAGACTAACTAAATACTCTGCGCACAAAGAAACATCTTGGAAATGCCAGGGAGTGGCATCACTTCTGTTATTATGTCTCTGAAAAGCTCAATAATTGCAGTTCATCCTGGAAAGAAACAAAACCAGCAGAACCAGAATTTCATTTGGAATGAAGTACAGAATGAGATAAGATGACATCTGGAAAAACCACCACACAGACTTCAGAAGATTCAGCTATTTGTCACGAACAATACCCTCTTAAGTTTCATGGACTAGATCAGAATACAAAACATTTTAGTTCACAAGAACAGAAACAAGCAAAGAAAAAAACCACCAACTGCTGAAAGAAATGCAGCAGAACCAACCAAAGAAGCTAGGCAATAAGAGGGCTGCCATTGATGGATCTGAATCAGCCTATAGGCCCACCAGTGGAGGATGCTGAAGCTCTACAAAGCACCTAGCAAAGGAAAAGTCTATTTTTTCACTAACAATTTCTCAGAGGAGAAACAAAGTTGACAGATATATTGAACTCATATGGGAAAAATTTATCATGTTTTACTGAGAATATATTCTATTCAAGGGATTAAAAGAGAGATTGTGGTTCAATCTCTGTTTTGAATTAATAAAAACAATTTCTCTAAACACATACCTAATAGCAGTTTTCTGCAATTCACAAAAACCACACGCATCAAAACTAGTAAGTAACAAAGACGAAAACTATGAAAATATTTGAAAATTTACATCCTTAAATTCTGTAAAGGAGAAGACACCAATATTAGTCTGGCACAAAAATCCTGCTCATCCTAGTACAAAGGCCACAAAGCTTAACAGAACCACTTCTAGCCCCTCTTTTAACACTTACTTTACAGAGAAATATTTTTTTCATCCAGTGATATGTTCTGAATGTTTAGTCTGTGGTTGTGGGCATTTTACATATCAAGGACCGCAAATAAAGACTAACAACAAGAACAAACCCAGTATCTTATTAATTTTGTTTTCTTGGATTTATGCATAACCCACCTCCTCTCTGATTGCAGTAGCCTACAGTGGCACAGAGGACAACCACGTAGGACAGCAAAGTAGACCACATGTATCTTTGCTACTGGAAAAATGAGTATTCTTCTCCTCCTGGCTTGACGCTGCTGTCCCCATTCTGTGTATTTGCTCTGGCACTCATCTGACCACACAATAAGATAATTCAATTTGCTAATTCAAGGGAGGAAGAGAAGAAAAACTAAAAAAAGCAAAACAAAAAGAAAAGAAATAGTGTTCTGCTCGGTTAGTGGAGTGAATTAACTTCTCAGGTACTTAGAAAACTACCAGAGTCACTGCAATAGAGCAGTACAGCCATGCTGTACCGAAACCAGGGAAGAGTGAGTAACTGGGAACACTCCATGCAGAGGCATTAAGATACAAGAACTGCTACTCAGTCTCTTTAATATCCACCTACTCTCTGACTTACTTCTTACCCACATCTAAGAGCCTGCACGACACACTTCAACTTCAGTGGTGCAGCAGAGTACAGCACACATATTTGTGGCTTTTATTTGAAACTCCTAGGACAAGTAGGTTTTTACATAATATATGATAGAAAATCACATATATTAATTTAAAATATATGAGGACTTTTGAAGGTCAAACACAATTTTAATTAAAAAGATCATTCTACAAAAAAATGCACCTGTAAAATAAAAACAGCACCCCAGCTTTTTGGTGGTAGAGTCAGAGAAACTAAACTACAGGAGAGAACCAAGCATTTGCAATTTATTTCAATATTTTTTTGCACATATAACTGTACAACAGACAGACATGAAGTAGTTTAAACGAGTAGTTTTTACTCTCTTCCTACTCTAATTTACATGCATTATGTTACAGTTTAAGTCACTTGATCACATACTATTTTTCCCCATGACACCTGTCCCATTCAATGCCCTAGATGGACTCCGATCCAGGGAAACATTAGCGTCGTGCACTGAGGGAAGCTGCTCTCTGTGGACCAGTCCACTGAAAATGTGTAGATACAGAAGGATCAATAATAGAACGGAAGACATGCAGGCATTCCGTAAGAGCACTAGAAACCCAACAGACAATGAAAGACCCCCACAGGATCAATTAGTGCAGTGAAGATGTGTACCTTCGAAGAGATACACATATCTAATGCAGCTCCAAGCTAGCAGATTTGAACCTCCGTCCCTCAGTAACAAACAACTTCCTTTTCTCAAACTGCAAACAGAATCAATTTTTTTGATGTTATGTAGCATGTTCTTCAAAGAGAGGGAAGTGTATGCCATTGTGTCCTTTTACAGCCTTGCACGTGCTAGAGCAGATAGCAGAATTTACTTGTAGAAATTCTCCTATTTTCATGGATTCCATGCCTGACTCCCTTGTTCAGAATTTTCTACAGGAAAACCAGAATTTCACAGTTTTTCCTTACTTTCTAGCTAAAGTAAAAACAATATGTTCTATCTCAGTTCCACTCTGCCCACAAAGCTAAGAAAAGCAGTGCTAACACGGAAACCGTCCTTTTAGGAGACTCGAGGAGATCTGATGGTACCGATATACATTAAATACCTTTTCCTTGCATTTGCAAAAAGTGGAAACGGTATTGCAAAATCCATGTCTGCAACTACTCATGCCTTGGGTTTCATTCCAGTCATTTGAGGAAGCTTCCAAGCTCCCACCTACAACTGAACATAGCCTTTGACAGTTCACTTTCACAAGCTGGATCTTTTCTGATTGGTATATTATCACTGGAATTTTTAAAAAATTTTGCCTATCGAGTCCATTACAGCCAATGAAGCACAATATAGGAAGAACCCCTTGTTCTTTTCAAAAGAATAGATATGGGGAAAACCTACCACACAGTCAAAAAAACCAAACAAATGTACTACCACGATGAAATAAGTTTGGTAACAAATGATATGTCAGAATGTTTATCTTTGGAAGAATTAAGGAAAACATTTTTATCTGATCTATTACAAATGAGATTTGGACAAAATCCTGTGTATCCCCAGCTGCATTATTCTCTCTATTCAGCTAGCCTTCTTGATCTCCTTCAGACAAGGAAGGGGAAAAAAAGCCAACAACAACAAAACATTTACATGAAGGTGACAAAGAATTTAAGAAAATGATAATCCAAGAGTAAAGGGAGCTTCTTTGTGGTGTTCATGTTTAAATTTTCTCCCCCATTAAATAAAATTTAAAGTTGAGGAGTTTTCATATTAGCAGAGTTCAGTAAGACAGACTTCTCAGCATCTGGACATAAAGTAATTCCCAGAGGAAATTAATCATAGGAAATCACAGCATATTTAATCATGTCTTAGTTCAGTTTACAAAAACTGTCCCATCCCACACATCACATTATAGACACAAGCCCAAGGCCATGAACACTGTCACAATGCTTTGAATGACATTTCAAAGCAAAAAAGATGATCATCGCAGCAACAGAACAGGCTTTATTCTTTCAAAGTACTTAAATATTTTATGAGCACCTTTGCTTTTACAGGGAAGAAAATAATTTCCTCCAAGTGCAGATCAGTGGATGCTACCTAATCTCCTGTCACAAGAACGCGATCCTTATGTATCTGCAACTCATCAGCATAAGCATCTACATCCCATTTTTTTCCATCAAGCACTGATGGGCTAATTGTTGGCTCATCTTAACAAGGCCCTCAAAATACCAACGAGGGCAGGCCAGCCCCGCTCCCGCTCCCGGCTCGCACGGGCACTGCTGCCCGGCAGCTGCGGGAGCACCGGGGGGGCGGCCCGGGAAGCGCCCTCCGCTACGCTCCGCTCCGCCCCTCCCGCTTCCTCCGCTGCGCCGCGCTCTCTGCCGAGAATCGCCATCGGGTTTTTGTTAGCGCAGTAACCCGTTCGGCCCCGCGGCCGCCATACAAAGTGGGCCCCGCGCTGCCCCTCGGCACCGGGGACAAAAACCCGCGATTCCATGTCTTCCCCGGGAAAGCGCCCCGGGAGCGAAAAGCTCACGCCTTCGGGAAGGTGTTTTCGAGCGCAGGGGACCCGCCTCGTGGGGTGAAAATACGCAATAGGAAAAAAGGCAAAACCCGCAGATTTTCTCCATCATCCTTTCCCAGAAGACATTATTTCAAAGGAGACGGGGGGAAACGCCGCATCTCAAACGAAGAGTGTCACTGATTTTTAAATCTGGAGAAACATGCCGCCTCCAGCCCCGGGGCGGTCAGTGAAAGGGGGCAACCGAAAAAAAAAATTAAACCTCTGGAAAGGTCTCCGCTGGAATCACGGAAATCCGCCCCCGGGAGGGGAGGCAGGAGCGCAGCCCCAGGCCCTGGTGGGTGTGCCGGAGGCGCCCGGCAGGCGGAAAGGTGCAGGGACACGCGGGCAGTGGGATCTGGGGGCACCGCCCGCATCCCGCCTGAGGCGATGCCCCGTGGCAGCGGCGACATCCCCCGCCCCCGGCCCCAAGGAGACGGGAAGGCGGGGGCGCGGAGCAACCTCCGGGCCCGGCAGGGACGGGGGAGGGGGAGCTGGCTGTGCCCACACCGTGCCGGGTCCCCCTCCGCCGGCCGCAGCCCTCCCGGTCCCGGCGGGCGGGGCCGCCTGGCACAATGGGCACCGGGCGGACCAACAGCGCGATCGCGGCCCCGCTCCCCACCACGGCTCCCGCCCGACCCGCACCCCGGGGCGGCGTCGGCGGCAGCAGCAGCATCCTCACTCACCCCTCCGAGGAGGCTTCGCCGCGCCGGGGAGGGGCCGTCGCTAGCGGGTGCTCAGCGAGCCGGCATCCCGCGGGATGCGGGGGCGGAGCGCTCGGTGTCCCTCTGGCAACGGCCCCGGCGTTATTCCCTGCACATAGCGGCGGGTAACGGGCACTGCTGCGCTGCCCGCACTGCGCATGCGCCGCCGGACGAGCGGCGGCAGGGCCACGCTGCGCTTGCGCGGCCGCAGACAATAGCGCTGCCCGCGCCCCGGGCGCCCCCCGAGCGGGCGATGGCCGGAGGTAAACGCCGCTTCCCGCCCGATCTGCCCAGGCCGCGATGGGACCGGCGCTGCGCCCGCCGCGGGCCCGAGGGCGCGGGCGGGCGGACTTGCGCTGTGCGCAGGCGTGAGCGCGGCCGCGATCCACAACAAAGGGGAGAGAGGATGCGGCGACCACCCTCCCACCGCTCCCGGGGGTGGGCGGGGGGAGGCCGGCGGGGTCCCGCCCCGGTCCCGCCCCTCGCGGCGCGGTGCATGCCGGGACGTGTAGTCCTGGAGGCGGCATTCCCGCCGCCCGGAGGCGTGGCGGGCTCTCCGCGTTGCCAGGTTGGGCTGCGGCGCGGGGCGGCTGGCGTGAACGGCCGGCGCTCGGGAGCCGCAGGGGTTGCGCAGGTGGTTCCTCTGGGAGCCCTCCCCGGGAAGGCAGGACGAGTGGAACTATTGGGGCTCCGCAGTGTGGGGGGCAGCGCCGGCGGCTCTCCTGGGAGCGGCGGCGTCCTGATGCGGGCGCCCCGCGGGGAGCGCGCCCTGGAGGAGTCCCTGGAGCGGTACCAGAGGCGCCTCCGAGGTGAGCGACCCTGGCGCGGGGTGAAGGCGAGCCGCTCCATCCGCGCCCGGCCGCCCCTGCCCTGGCGTGCGCGGCTGGCGCGCCGCCGTCCCGCCGCCTCCCGAGCGGCCGGGCAGGGTGAGGCGGCGCGGCGGCCCCCGGCGGCGGCAATGAAGTTGCTCCTGGTCCTCCCCGCAGCCCGATGGCCGTGGCTGTGAGTGCTGTGACACGTGCTGGTCCCATCGTAACTTGGCTGGGATGGGGCCGCTGCTGCTTCAGGTGGGGTTTTGCTCCCTGTGAGGGCTTTGGCCGCCGTTGAGGCATCGGATTGTAGTCGTGGTAAAGATGAGGGCACGAACTAATTATAATGGGAGTGATTATTTCCCACGTCATTGACTGTTTTTGTACCAGTCGCCTTGTCCATGAAGCGAGGTATATACCCTGGCAAAGAACACTTCAGTCTCTCAGCTGTGACACCTGGGCTTTACCGGCTTTCAGATAATCACTGACTAGTCAGAGGAAGTGTCCAAATTCTGACGAAAGCCTCTAGGTAGTTTGTGGGTGTGACCCCATTTGACGCAAAAAGTTGTGTTCTGGGCACAGTGCCCACACATGACCTGTTGTGATGCTATTTATATTTTTCAATAACTATTCGATTCTTAGCAAGTATTTTGTATTTCCGTCTTGAAATAGCATCAGTTCTTTCTGTGGAAGATATGTTTCATTTGTTCCAGAAGATAGAAATTCGAAGAATAATTTCTATTTTACTTCACCTGTTGATGAAGTGGGCAGGGTGGTAACGCTGCTTGACACTTGCAGGTAGAACAGCTAAAATGACGATTATCAAGGCTGTTTAACTGTGTGTAAGACTACTATTAGAGCTCATCATATCTAATGATTGGAGACGTATTCTGTTCATACAACTTATTTGCATTTAATCTTTAACTGGATCCCTTTACGCTGGATCCATTATGTTTGTTAAATAATTTCAGCACCTGAACTTCTGGTGATCTGTTTCCCTTTACATTCTTGAAAACAAGGACTTTTTTTTTTCAAACAATGCCAAGATAGGTTTGATTTCATACATCTAGGGTTGCCTTTCAGTAGAAATCAGTCAGGTGTTGCAAACATAACCCCAGTGCATGGTGATATAACCTAAGTTCCATTATATTTCTCAAAGAACCTCTTTATTTCTCAGTGATATGCAATTTTAACTCCTCTGAGCTGTGCAGCATTTCTCACATCATCACTGTTAGAAATTTACTGTAGGACAAACAGATCACCGTTACTCTCAAAGTGATAAAATCTGATTATTTGCCTATTTTTCTTATATAGTTGTACAGCTTGAGATTCTTCTTTGCACTGATATTGTTCCTGTCATCTGGATTCTGAAATTTCAGGTGGCATGCCTTGGGCGTTATTTGATGGTTTCAAAAAGCAGCATTCTTAAACTGCCTGTAATGCTTGACATTATCTGGGCCCAGGCTGACACATGGCAACAGGTTGTCACCACCCATGCTGGACACCAGAAGAATCATTTTACAGCCTTACTCAGTTTGAGGGATGGGTGTATAAGTTCTCAAAGAGCAATTGATTATTTCAGTGCCTTTGTTGCAAAGGGAAATCCCTCAGAAGACAGGGAGCCCAAGTGTTCAGTAAACTGTGTCTTGTGGCCAAAGGGCAGAAAGCTGGACCAAAAAATCTGATTAAGACCTGACTGATCTTAGAACTCAACAGAGTGACTTTGATGAAATAACAAAGATTCTATAATGCAGCTTTTTCTAAATAGTGTAGACCTTGTATAATGAAAGTCTGTAACGCTGTGTGTAGTAATGAGTTAAGAGGGTGGTGTTTTTACAGCTGGGGTTATTAGGTTACTGTGTTAACTTTCAGACAGTTGAGATCATTCCAAAAGAACCTTAAAAACTTTAGGAGATAATAACATTTCTAATAAAAAGTTATTCTCAAGGGAGTAGAGGTATTTCGTAAAGGAAAGTAAATGGTGTGCTATAGTATTCATATTAATACCTAAAAATTTACAGGCATAATGTGAATGTACAATGGGCCTTCTACTACACCACTGCCAAGAGCAGGGTGTGATGCCTTTCTGTTACTTTCTAGTTTTCTCCCAGCAGAATTAAATGGAGAAGACCATGTAGAGCCCACTTCTTTTTTTCTAGCATTTGTCTGGTTCCTCGAATAGAGAACATTTAACTTATTTTTCATGTTGAGTTTTCTGCCTCTTCAGTAAAGAGCACTGATTCACTGTTGGGCCAGAGACAGTATAAGAGAAGGGGCAGACCACCCCTTTTAGGTACAGTCATCTTGTAAATCTGCCCTAAAAATTGTGGAAATTATGTTCTGTATTCCACTGTGTTACTGAGTGCGGTATCCTATGTAATTTCAGAGAACGAAGATGCAAACTGTAAGAGGAACTGATGAAAATATAGGACTTCTACAAATAAACTTTTATGTTGGGGCTGCTTTATGCGACTCCAAAAATAAAGCAGGAGAGATGTGAAGGCAAAGTCATCTTAGGAAAAATGAGCATGTGGCCCAGTTACCATCTCTCCAAGTTAGTTGTGACACTGAACCAGCCAAGAGTTACACTCTAAATGGTAATCTGTAATTGCAAAGTTTTTTGCTTAGGCTTTTTATTTTTATTAGGTAGTTGTTTCTAAGTCTTCTTCTGAACATAAAATGTTCATTTAAGGGTGGAGAATCTGGCAGAAGGAACTGGGAAATGCTTGGGAGTCTTTCACACATGAGGATTTCTATATCTTAGGCAAGTGCTGGTTTAGAAACTCATGACAATGAATACTGCAGCTCCAGGGAACACTTTCCAGAGAACACGTTTCTCTTAAAGATGGTAATTTGGTAAAACTGTTGAAAAACCACCTAGTTCTCGTATAATGCAAAGCAACAATGAAGTCCAAGAAACCAAATTAAAAGGATTCATTATTTTGAAATATCTGAGCATTACACGCATCTTGGGACTTTTTGAGGCCTAGCTAATGAACAGCCTGGGGTTGCTCATTGTTGCATGTAATATCCTAACAGCACAGGTAGTAATTGATAGGATACTTTTAGTCTCAAAACTGCCATATAGTATGTTACCTAGCGTGGTAGCATACCTGTGTTTGGCAGCCAATGAAGAAGAATAGCTGCATGTCAGAATGATAAGTAAATTCCAGGATGGAAAAAAACCCAAAAAAACCACAAGCAAATTCACTGTTTCAGTATTTTTCAGCAGTTGGCTGAAGTGCTATCTCAGAAGAGGTACATGATGTACAATTTTAGCTTTTTAACTGTCAATGGAAACTAAGTAAAAGTTGATATACTTTTTGCACAGGAAAGTTTTCTTTAAATGGTCATAATCTTTGTGTTTTCACTAACTTGTCTAATTGTCTGTTTTGTCAGTTAACTGTTTCACATAAGTTTATAATTTTTTTTAAGGCCTAAAGAATTGGTGTAATTCTTTCTTCTTTGACTTTCTAAGACCATTTTCTGATTGGGAACCATGAGATATCAGAAGGCGAAGCTGTTTATTGAATTTATAGCCAGTAACTTCATGTTCCTGTAAACATTACTAGAACTGGACTGTCAGCTTTAGATGACAGACTTATGGCAACTTTTTCATACAGTTGTGGTTTGTTTTCTTTAATTTATGCTGCTTAATGCTTCTACCAGCTGGAGTTATTTTCCATGTCTTTCAGGCAGTTCTGTTGTTTTGGATGGTTGGTTCCTTTGCTAAACTCTCCATTAGCTCCCAGAGTATTTTCTATGGCATTTCCGAGTTCATGAATGAGGTAACTTTGGTGCTTTCATTTAAAGGAGTACTCTTTATAAGCAGTCTTGTGCAGTGTCTGAAAAAACATCTCTTGTTCAGGCAATGCTAACCCGGTTCAATGCCTTCTCTGGTTTTTTTCTGTTTTCACTTCAGCGGCAAATTATTCTTACATTGATTTTAATTTTAATTATTTTTTTAAAGTATTTTTGTTTCCCCCCCAAGCTGATTACTACTTTGGAGATACAGCTACCTCTTTATGTTGTATTTTACTTCAGAGTTTCCTGACTTTATCTTCTGTCTTCTTTTTTTTTTTTTTTGACAAGTTGAATGGATCTTTACTGTGCCTCCAATGTAAAAAAATGTTGTTCAGTAGTAGGATTGACACTCCCATATTAAAAAAAAATCTGCCATTTATATTTATACAAAGATACTTCTATGAAAAAGGGATACCTATATTATATTTTCAGGACGTAATACTTAGATTTTGTAGTTACAATGAGTACAGAAAATAACCGTAGTTATCAATGCTTCTTTCAGGGCAGAGAAGTATCTTTATTCATCATGTAGAATATGTGTCATGTTATTTTTGAAGATTAATTAATGTTTCAGTCATGGCTCTATTGGTTTTGTCTAAAGCATTATGCTTAACTGAACTTAATCTAGTCCAGAGTTGCATTCAAGTTTAGATGAATTGAGGAGTAGGAATATCTTTGTACCTGGAATAATAGGCCTTGATCTTGGATTAGGATTGCTGGTTGCTTCTGTCTCTGAAATAATAAGCAGTAATATATTTCTATCTATATATTGCTAAGGTGTTAGATAAGTTGTCTGCCTGTCCATTGTGGCACGTACTGCCTGGGATTCATATATGGTATCTGACAACTTGATAGCATTTTTATGGAGCAATTGGGTTTTGTTTTTTTTTTTAATGTATTGAGTTTGATCCCTCAGATTTGGGTGCTAGCTTGCCATTTTTCATAATTGTCTCAGATCCTTTGAACACTGAAAACCAAAGAGTTTTAAAGAAACAAGTGGGTTTTTTTAAGTTTTGACCCACATGAGTCCAATTTCTATTATATCCTCAGCTGTTCCTATAGAAAATAGCACATCAATGATGTTTTATCATAGAACAGGAATACATGTTTGGGTTTCATTTGTAGAGTCTTGTTAAGATGTAGAAAAGAAAGATGCTGATTGATTTTGATATGTGAATCGTAGGACTGCATGTGAGCAGTTTTCTGCAGTATGTTTTTACTGAGGTCCTATTTCTGTAAAACGTAGTTTTACAGGGGTAGTCTAAATGAAAAAGTTAAGTTGACTGTGGGAGCACAGAAAAATTAATTAAAAAATTAATTAAAAAATTATCATATTGTCTTTAAGCAAAGGTTCTTTGGTGTCCAGTAGTTTTCATCCACAGAGGTTTTTTCAATTTCTTTCATATTTGAAAAGAATGTTTTTACATTGGCAGAAACAACAAACATAACCTTTCCACTCAATGATGCATCCCTTACTTTGGAAAAAAAAGTGCTTTAATGTACTTATTCCCTTTTACACATCCAGTTCCAGTCTTCTTTGTTGTATGTGAAGCCACACCATCGTGAACTCCTAACTCCCAGTTTCTCAGTGGCAAGTGGTTTGCTTATGGCAGCAACATTTGTGATTTGGAAATAGGCAAGCTTTTAAGACATTTAAGCAAATACTTGATGAAGCTTTCAAGAATGTGGTGACATTATTCCAGAGGCAGGAAAGAGTAGTCAAAAAAAAAAAAATAGACATCAGTGTCCCACTGATAATGGTTTTAATGTGTTTCACTGTTACTGACTGCCCTGTATATTTTATGGGAGAAGAGTACATGGTGTAAGAAGATCTATGTTATCTTTGTGGATCAAGTACTACCTTTGAGTTCAAAAGCTTTGATATTACAAAGACAGAGAGAAGTTTGGGAAAAACCAATATATATGGGTTTGTTTAGTTTTGGTTTGATTTGTATTGTTGTTTGTCAGTGGCTGTGGAGCAAATATTGATACTCAGGTTCTCTGACAGACATCTACAGTGAATAGGGAAATGAAGGAACTTTATTGCTATCAGATAACACAAAATATGACATTGAACATTTGTTGGCAACAACTAGTTGCAACATCGTTTGCTAAATATCTAAGCCATTGCATCAGTGAGATACTTCTGGCATTTCTCAATTAGCTCTCCCACCCTCATAGCATCTTGGAATGCTTAAGAAAGGATGAATAGCACAAATATGCCAAAAGAGAAATATTTGACCTAAACCCCTCTTTTTTGAGTCATTGCCTTGTGAACTGTGTTGGGGGTTTGTTACACTAAATTATGACTGTTTGAAATGTGCCTTTTATGTCTTCTTTTGCATTAAATTTATTAAAGGATGGAGTACCCAAAAATCAAAAGACATGATGTCAGCCACAAGATTACTGGACTTTAAAAATAAGTGCTGAGAGAAGATTAATAGGTCAAAAATGGGTCAGGTTTTTATTAAAAATTCGCATTGCTAAAAAGAGAGTGATGGTTAGCATACTGGACTGAGAACCATGTTCTTAAATATAATGCTTTTGGGGGGTTATTTATATTTTATAAGCTGTTGGTAAGTTACAACCAAGCAGAGAAGAAGACCGAAAAAATGGAGAGAATCATTAGAGTGGGCAAAAAAATCAATTTCCAAGCTTCAGTCAGGATGATGTGAACTTGATAGATAAAGTGAAGGCAGAAATACATATCTAGCTTTTGTTTTCTGACTTGAACTGCTATTTACCTTTCCCTTTGGAAGAAAGGAGCTATTAATATTTGTAACCAGCAACATATGTTATACTCTGAGGCATGTCTTCTAAATTCTATCTAACAAATAGATAGAATAACAAATAAACTGTGCTTATTTGTTTAAACATTTTTGCCAATGACAAAAATATATTTTCAGTTACTTATGCATCATATCAATTTAGAAATTACAAGCATGTAAAAATAAGTTAAGGATGTGTGTTGCAAAGGTTACCATTTTTCTAGTTGTAGCAGTTGCTCCTGTAGAAGATGTTACCTTATAAACTTGGCTCACAAGAGTGAAATTCCTGTTCTGTGGGCACTTATATCTAAATGTTTCATATATGATAGTCTTAGGGGACAATAGCCCTCCAAAGAATTTAGGGCTAAATGAAGAAAATGGCTATGATTTTATGTTTCTGAAAGTCAAGTGAGGTTTTGAGAGTGTGGGGTTTTGTTTTGTTTTAAATTAGTAACAGTTAACTATTAATGGAACTTTTCTGATTTAGTGTAGTTTTGACTGGTAGTCGTACGTGACTGTGACATTACTTAGGAGAAATGTAAAAGAAACATGTTTTCCTGTATTCCTGATAAAGTGGCTGTGAATTTTGTTGGAGGACTGTCTCACCAAGTGTGTACCCTCTGTGACTGATGTACAGGTTATTTTCTTGGTTCACTTGGTACTACAGCAGATCCTGCTTTGCTGAACATTGCATGAAGCCATACTACTTAGGTTACTACTCTGTCTTTTCTAGTTAGTATAATACATTGCTTAAAGGGAGGTGAAATGAAATACTCATCTTCCAACTACACAGGCAGTTGAAAGAAAGAAGTAATAAGTGAGTTGTCTGAGGTCCTGTGGTGTGAACTAGACATATCATTATCTAAAACCAAGCCCGCATTTTGTGACTTCCAATTCGATTGTCATCTCTCAGCTACAGATCTCTCAAATTTGTTTTCTGGCACATTGGAAATGTTAAGCTGTATCAGAGGGATATGGCATTTATGATTGGCAAATTTTTGGTTTTTTGTGAAGTCAGCTTAAAAAAGAAATTTAAGGAAATTAAATTTCTTAAAAAAGAAATATAAGAAAAAAATATACTGAACATTAGAAAAGACCACTACTGTCAGTAAGTCAGTTCTTGAAAATATTTGTATTTATCTGGAAAGAAGTTTTCTGTTGTGTGTCTTGGGGTTTTTTTCTAGAATAGTGTTGTTATTTATTTTTCCCACTTGTTCAGAAGTCATCAGTCTTTATTAAGTAACTGTTTTATGTTGGCTCAGTTTGCTGAATTATTATTTTATATACTTAGGTATTTGTTTTGTTGTGTGATACATTGCTTTGTAATGTGTGGTGGCATCATTAGGAAGCAAAAATATTGTTCCTGGTTCTGACTCCTCCATGTTGTATAAAATATAGCATGAGCTTTAGGTTCATTGAAAAGTACAAAAAGTGTGTATGTTAGGAAATGTTTTAGGGTCAGGTATATTATTATTTGTGCTGCTGCAGAATCCTAATGTGTTGAGGGGCTAAGATGCTATTAATAGCTGCTTCTTTGAATATTTAGTAAATATTTAGCAAGTATTTTGTAAATATAGTAGTTGTTTTGGCTGTTTGAATTAGGAAATTGCTTTCAATGTCTGAGTTTAGGTCAAGTAGTCAAGCTAGACACATGCTGAAAGCTTTTAGTTCTCTCATGTTTTTTCCAATTAAAATATCAGTCAGTAAATACTTTCTTTTATGTTGCTTATTGTGGTTAATGATGTGATTACTTTTTTTTTTATTTTCAGAACGTGCTACTGAAAGCATCCATCAACTGAAATATGCCTTGGCAAAGGGTGAGGATGACATTGGATTTGACCAGTCCTCTGTGGACGAGGGCACTGATGATGCGGATGGGGAAAATGATGACTGTGGGAATGCGGCCAGGCAGGAACTGCAGCACAGTCATGCAGGTAAGATTACTCTGAAAGCAAATGATTTAATCATTTTTAGAAATTAAACTAATTTATTTGAAAAAAGTAATTATGTTTTGTTATAATGGTGGGGGGTTTTTTATCTCTTCCTAGTTAATCAACTTAAAATTTTGCTGCAACATCAAGAGAGAATGGAAAGTGAAGTCTCTCCATCAAGAAGGAAGTCATCATTCTGTGTATGTTTCTTCTGGTTTCCTTTGTGTTGTTTGAATGAATGGCATGCATGTTGAGAACACTTTTATAGCATACAGGAACAAAAAGAAGCATTGAATCGATTTTATGTTCTTAAATACAGGAGATTGAGGATGCTATGGCCAGAGCTTTGTATGCTTATGACCACAGTGAAAGAAAAAGGAATCTGTAATACAGGGTTAGACTTTTCTCCTTTTTTGTTGATCATGCAGTGTGGGTTATTCATCCTTTTTGTTTTGGAAACAGTTGGGATAAACAATATAGAAAAATTTCTGTAAAAGCAGCCTCTGTTTTCCTTTGACTGTACCTCAAGGATTCTCAACGGCCTTCTTATGCTGTAACTATGCTTTTTCTTTAAAGGATTAGAAGTGTTCATGTAAGAAATGCAGTGCTTTCTGTGTAATTTTGTTTATACCCTTACAAGGGCTTCTAGGTTCTGCTTTCTTGCAGCAGAACTACACAGAAGTATGCGGAGTGCACAATTTAGTTACAGAGCAACTGCTAGTTAATAGCATCTCTAAGGGAAAATAATTCAAAGATGTTACAGTTTTATCTTTTGACAGCCTTCACTGGCTACTGTTGGTTTATACTAAGCAAGACAAGCAGCTCTTTGCTGTCAAAGTTGAGGTAACAGCAGAATAATCTAAAGGCTGTGTTCCTGCTGTGTTGCTGTCAGCCTGTGTAAAGAGCCTAGCTCTACTGTCTTGACCCTGAGAAATTTGATTTAAAGTTAACTTCTCTGAATGTTCTAAAATTCATGAGTTTAGTATGGTTGTCCTGACAGGTGTTTTGCCTCATAATGGCATAGGAAAGAGTTAGTGTTTTGTAGCTCAAGGGAATGATGGTTGGTTGACCTTGGCATGATGTGAATCAGTATCTGTTTGTATTTAGCCTGGTGAAGTTTTCTACTTGTATTGGGAAGTTTTAGTAGAGGGGAAAATTCAGAAAACGGAATACTTTTATTTAAGGAACATGGGCTAGTGCTTTCAGGGAGTGGGTTAAAGAATGGATGAATAAACAGAGGAAAAAATGGGAACATACTGTATTGGTAGGGCATTGTCTCATTTCTTCCTTTTGAAGTTTCCAGTAAGAGGCATTCTGTGAAGTGGTATCCTTATTCTCCTTTGCAGCTGTCCTCTACCTGCTTGCTAGATAGGATGTGAAAGTGTTCTGAAGACAGGCGAAGTGTAAAGCTCAAAAAATGTGAAAGTGCAAAAGCGTGCACACACCAAAAAAATCGCAAACCCTTATAAAATAAGAGCTTCTCTGGTGATTTACTGGACACTGCAGAAATGCTTCTTGTATAAGAAGAACCCAGTTCCCCACAGTTCAAGGAAAGCAAACTTAGATTATCAATAACCTTAACATTTTGCTTTGAGTTACACTGAAATACCTGATGACTACTGAATACTGTATGATTGCATGATCTGTAGCTAACTATAATATTTCACAGAAAGTATACTGTTTAGTAACCTTTACCACACTTCATACATATAAATTACATTGTCTTAAAAAAATTCTCTTTTCTTTCTCATTGATAAGAGTTGCAGTAGACATCAAATGAGTACATCTTTTTGTTGATTACATCCAAACAGTTGGGTGGAAATTTTCCTTTTGCTCTACATTTTTCCACCTGAGGTCAAGGACCAGCACAGTTGCTTTGTACAACAAATGTAGTTCTGCAAGCTGAGTTTTGGTTAACCTAGCTGTTCCTGAAGCTGCTGTTATAGCTGGAGTTTCTGTGATGGATTCCTGTTGTTTCTTGCCAGTTTACAGGGTGGCAGAATTTCTCTAATTCTGTGGATTAGATGTTTGAAATTTGGGGCATTCGGGAAAAGTACAAGGTGGGCCAAATTATTTTTGATGTTGGCAAAACTTTGTCACCGTGTAGAATGCTGGCTTTTAAAGCTGCTAAACATTTATATTTTATAAATCCTTTTTAATATTAAGTATACAAATGTGAACAGGATTTCTGAGACTCAGGCATAAATGTTTGGTAATTCATACTGATCATATGTGTCTTTCAGTTCTGATTTTAATGTTCAACCTAATTTAAATATATGCCTCCCCTGACCATTGTTCTTTTATCCTATAATATGTTACATTATCAGAACATTAATTAAAAAATCCCAAATAAATTTCAAATCAATTTATAACAACTACGTTGTAAAAAAGGTTAAAAAAAAAGTCACAAAGAGATGCTCTCTTTATACTGGGAAAATATACTACATGTTATTTTCTTTTTAGTGAAACCATTTCTTACCAGTATTGTTTACAGTACACTGATGTTTCTCAGGTTAAACATTAGCACTGTTTTTCAGTGAAAAATAATTTGTATAAAAATGTTTTCTAGCACTGCTGTGGTGTAATCTTTTCAGGGAGGCAGCTGGAGGTGTCAGCTGCAAGGTGTTCATTCCACTTTCAGAGAAGAGGGAGGGATGAATAGAAGCCAGAGAAACAGAAAGATGAGTGACAAGTATTATCAGGGCTATATTATATATACTTTAACAAGTGTGGTTCATTTCTTTTAAAATTTATGAAGTAGTTAATATTAACAGACTTTAAATCAAGGTGAATTCTGAGTTAATGGAACATGGGACTTACATGCACTGAGCCAGGTGGAATATGTTGCAAATTTGGAGTTCCTTCTCTAAATGTTTTTCCAAATGGTTCTAGATATACTCCATTTCTCTCCCCAGTCATAGTTCCAGATACCTCAGGAGTTCCTGAAAATGAGTTCTATGATCTTCAAGTTTTTAATTATATTTAAGAATATGGAATATTTTTGGACAAAAAGATATGTTTCTGGCCCGAGATCACAGATGTTAGGATTGTATCAGTTTCAAACTAGGTAGGGATTGGCATAAAGATATTTGTTTTCATCCAGAATCATGAATGCTAGAAATGTACCTGTTGTTCCTCTGAGAGGATTCCATTAACAGCTCTGTGTGCATTTTGAATCCATACCAGAAAAGTGTACATTGTATTCTTTATGCAAACAACGTCTTATTGCAATAAATGGAAAACTGGAAAATAACACATACTATTCTTTATTTCCTTCAGAAACCCCCAGAAGCTGTACCTGGAGACTCACCAGCCCTTTCTGATCTCATTCCTATAATCAATGATCAATCACAGTACATTAACCATTTGGAAACAGAAGTGAAGTTTTGCAAGGTATCAGACAACGTATTTGACCTATTAAAACCCTGATCCCCCAAAAATGAATAACTGCTTTAAAAGCAACTTAACTTTGACTTTAGATGGCTTGTTGTAATGACCCAAACTGAGCCAAATGCAATTCGGTAGATCCCTTACCATGTGTCTTAGTCTCTGGTGTTTAAGGGTATTTAGGGCATTTTTATGTCCTAATACAAATACAAATAAGCTTTTTTTTTTTTTTAAGCAGTTACATGGGAATTCAAGCTGCAAAAATACCATATATGATTTGAGTATTCTTACTTCCTCTAAAAGGGTTAAAATAGTTGAGAATGTTAATCTAGACTTTGGGTCTCAAGATGTATTCCAATGTCGATAGCTGTCTCAAGGAGCCTTTTACATGCTGACCCTTTATATTATAGGAGGAGTTGTCTGGGATGAAAGATCGAGTACAAGCAGTTGTACTTGAAAATGAGGAACTCCATCAGAAACTGAAATTCTTAACTGCAGAATACACATTGAAAGAACAAACTCTTCTAGATGCCTCGGTAGGTTTTTATTTTTTGTCCTTTTAATCAGTGCTCAGGTACCTGACCTGATTCTTTTTATGGAAGGATATACAAATGGTTGTCTGCGAACTGAATTTTAGTCAAAATTTAATGAGAATTTGCAAACATGAATTTCCTTGGGTAACATCATTATCATAGGTTGCTAACCTAATTAACTTGTTTATTGGTTCTTATATTCTACTGAAATTTGTAAGATTCAATACTTGCATAAGTAGCATTTGTTTAAAAAAACAGCCTACATAATTATAACTGAAGCGTTAATATTTTTGTTTTAGGCAGATACTCAGAACTCCTGGCCTGGAGGTGGTAAAGACTTTAGCATGCATCACCCTGTCACCTCATCACCAGCACGTAACAAAGATCAGGCTTTTGTTACAGCAGCTGCTGAAGGCATAGAAAAATGGCCTGTAGAACTGGTTGGTATAAACTTTCTTTGCAGAGTCCTACCTTTGCAAAAACTTTCAGTCCTTTCTTGTTGCTGCAGTTCTGATGATTAATTTTGTAACAGACACAGGAGGAGTTTTGGTTGACTGAACCTTAATCTGAGCTCAAATTTTATGCTCTTAAACCTCATCTTCTCATTATGCCCTAATTAATATTATGCAGTTAGATACAGATGGCAGGTTGTATCTGCAGATGTTGACTTTCCACAGGTAAGTCTTGTTTAAAGATGATGGCTCCACTGTACTTTGGAGATTCTTAGCAGTAAGTCAATGCCCAAGCAGTAAGTCAATGCCCAAGCAGGTGGGAACTAGCTGATGTAATTTATGTAGCCCTCTACACAAGCTCTTTCGGGATGAGTTGTTCTGCTCCTGGAGCAGCACAGGCTCAGTGAGGTACAAAAGTAGCTTCATGCAGTCTGCTTTCCCTAAGCTGAATTACAAGCTTTTTGCTTTTAGACATACAGAGGTATCCTAGTGATTTAGAGGTAATGTTGTCTCTATCCTATATTTTTAGTTTGGCAAGATATTAATTTTTCTTTTGCTCTGGAGCAGTAGGGTAGCATTGCTATCTTTGGGGAAAAAAGCTTGGTTAACTGAAAAGTTTTGAGATTTTTTATCCGTGTGCATATGTGCACTCTGAAATGTATAGGGTACTGCAATACTTCAATTATATGTATTTATTAATTTTTTTCACTGAAAAATACTGTTTTCTTATTTTCGTGCTAGTATTTTAGAGCTGAAAGCCTTCTCAGTGATCCCTAATGCCTGCAGTTGTTTGAAAGCTAAGTTTTACAGTAACTGCATTTTTCTTCATCTGCCACATTTAAAGCAAGAGAATTGTGTTGATTGTGACTTCTTTCTGAGAGTCATAGTGAGCTAAAATTGTAGTGCTTTATCTGGTTTGTTATCAACACTGCATTTAACATGAGTGTGCTTGATTCATATACCTTGTTCTTCACCAGGTAATAAAAGTAACTCGCTGTATTATACACTGTATTATAAATAAATAGCCTGTCTACTTCCAGTTCTTCAGAACTCCTCTTTAATATCTGCTAACTTATGGGAAAACAAAAGCAAACTCAGGATACGATCATCAACTTGTGTAAATCATTGTAGAGGGCTACAGTTGGAGCTGCAACAGTTTACCATATGAGGTTCTGGCAAGAAATAAGAAAATGAGAAGGTTGTTCATTTTGTAGACGTTCAGAAGTGTGAAATATTTAGGTTTCTCTGCCACTAGTATTTCAACAAGTTTATTTCCTCGGGGGAGAACAATGAATGTGGCTAAAGTCTAGGTTTATTTGTAAAGGCTATTATGAAGAAAGCAAAAGACTCTTCTTTTCTCCCATCTTTTCTAAAGGAGAATCTGAAACTTCTTTATCAAGAAAAAGTCAATATCCTTGATGCTCAAATACAGTCTCTAAGGTAAAGTGAAATATTTACTTTTTCCTTAAAATGATTGTTAATAAATTACCACTACATAACAGCACGAACCACTCTTGATCTGAATTTAGCTAGAAGAATGCCTGAATGCCTGAATGTTGTGTTTTCTGACAGTGTCCCTGAAAGCTGGTTTTATGGAAAGTTTTCTCAAATATAAATGTAGCAACAAAAAAATTGAATGTACTGCTACTTTATAGTAACAGTAGCAATATAGGATGTCTTTATCCTTTTTACCCTCTTTCCTCAGAGAAACATCATGTCTGCTAAGGTACACCAATCAAAGAAAAAAAGAACAGTTAATATTGTATCATGTGTGAGGCCTTCCATAATTACCAATTTTCTACTAATATTTTATATTGCGAATTTTAGAGATCTTAAGCATCAAACTAGTTTTAGGCCATATAATGGTTTTGGAGCAGGAAAATATAATTTTGAGGTTTTCAGGCAGTGTTTCCAGTTGTGTAACTTGCATATCTTTAAACACAAAAACATTTGAAAGTAAGTCCTCATGTACTCCTCAAAATATTCAACGTTTGAATAGGTAGCAAATTATGAAAAATCAGAGGAAGGGGCAACCACTTTAAGATACGGTTTTCAGGACTGAACTTCCCCTTGTACACCCACATTGATGATACTGCTGCTGAATCTGTTTATTTATGCTTTTCCCTAAATAGATTGTGGTTTCATATATCTGAAAACTCTAGGCTTTTCTGTCTGTGTAAAAAGAGTTATTGGTAGGGAGACAAGTTCAAATAATACTGTCTGCAGTGGTGAAATCTGAAACATGCAAAGCTAGTTGGTTAGTGAATGTAAATGAGGATCTTAAATTTCAGCTGTTTTTATTTTTTTCCCCACTTGGCTTAAAGTGTTATGTATACTCAGAAATAATTATTGGAGGCTAAATTAGTCTGAAAATTTCCTCAAGTTCATTATTCAGCCTCTTGATTTGTTTCTCCTAAGAGGCATGCTCTTTCAAACTGTAAGTTCTGGAAAGCTAAATTTTATTTGAAGTGAGAAATTATATCACTTTCAGTAATATAATAACTGCCTTTAACTTCAAGCATGAATTTACATAGGACTTGCTGATTTCTTTCCAAGGCTTTCCAACAATAGGTCTGTTGTACCATGACTGTCTAAGGATATATGCAGAGCAAATTCTATTCAGGTTATAGTGGATTATATTTAATAGACCAGCTACTAAAATTGGAAAAAGTGCACAGAAGATTTTCCAGATGGAAATAAGCATCCGTGCAGTGTATATATCATGTGCACAGTAAATCCGATGCAACCAGAATGTGTCAGACTTCTATGTGTGTGCTGCCCAGATGGCCTGCATAACAAACCAAAAGCTTTGGATTCATTGCACAGTTTGTCAAAGTGATCTATATATGCACAGTGTACGTTTGTCTGGAACTTCCTGATGTTAGTATTCCTACTGCTTGCAATCTCCCCAGCCTGACACATGCTTGGAAATTCTGGAGAAAATTCGTCAGAGCACCTGGTAAAAATTTTGGAGACAAGCGAAAAACTTGGCCTGTTTTTCTGCACATTTGTTTGACCTCAAGTTCATGTATATCACTGGATCAGAATGAATGTGCTGAATAGATCTGGATTCTTGTCTAAGGAGTAGAGAATAAATGTGAAGTTAGTGATATTATTAATAAAAACAACAGAAAATTGTTAGGGTATTGAAATATTTATACAGCTGGTAGTGTTTCTTGCTAATGAGTCTTATACTCTGTTCAGATAATATCTAAGCCCACAGATTTTTTATCTAATTATTTTCTGATACTACAGGGGGAAGGAACAAATTAACATAATATTGTTTTCTTTATTAATAACTTTAAGTGGGCAGTTCAACTGTTATTTCGCTATTAAAGTCTTTCTTAGCCTACTGAAATGTGGAAAATAATTACAGAGATTCTTACAGTTCTTTTTAGTATATTCGATGTGAATATAACTTGTAGAAATGTTTGATTTCACAAATAATATTTTTTATTTCTTCTTTCTAGAAAAGACCTTTCAGAATCTCAGAAGACATGCAAAGATTTGGAAGGAAGGCTGAAACAGCAGAAGTCACTTGTTTCAGCTGCAAATTGTAGTCGGGTTGGTGGAATGTGCCTGAAATGTGCACAACACGAGGCAGTTCTTGCACAGACTCATTGTAATGTTCATGTGCAGACCATCGAAAGGCTAACAAAGTAGGTTTGGGGGGTATGTACTTTGTCATTGAAAGTATGGATGCTTACATTAAACCATTTCAGTCTCAATACATTTGGTTGCATTCATAGAGAGGTGTACATTTATGGAACAATACACTCCCAAGCTGAAGTCGTAATGCTAAAATCAATGAGTTTAGGTCCCTACCATTTTGAAATGGATAATTCAGTTTTTCTACTTATTTCAACTGGGAAAGAATGCTAGTCACTATCATGTAATTATGATAGTGACTAGCTATCCAGATAATGAGGCTATTTATAGTCTTTTTCCTGCACTTTTTGTGCAGGAAAGTCCTTCTGTCTGTCAGCACAAATATTGTGGAAGTCCATGTATTTTGATTGATTATTTCCTGCAAAAGTTCCTTATCTTTCTGTAGTTGGAATTTTTTCTGACTCCACTTTGTTCTCCTTGCATTTGGGGAACTTTTCAGATACATCAGCAGTAGGTCAGGTGCTTGGGGTAGGATGCGTTTCCGACCAAAAACATGTGTAGTAGTTCCTCCCTGACAATAAGTCAGGGAGAAGTTCTATTGAATAAAAATAAATGAAATTATTTGCTGCAACCTTTTTTTAATTCTAGCTTTTATTTAAATATTTTTTTTAAAAACAGCTATACAGACTGAATATATGAAATTCAGAAACCCCAACATCATTAAATTTTTTTTTCATGGGAATTCTGCTAGTCAACCACCTTGAAAAAAATTCTTCCTCTCTACTTGCTAGTAATAACGATAGGACGCTGCGACTTTCTCAAACTTGGTTAAACAGCCATTGATTTGTTGTCAGATGTCTGAAGCTTCTTAGGATTTCTGAAGTTTTAGAATGAGCCTGCTGGAGATGGAATAGTGGGTCAGTTAGAAGCAAGGAGACTGAAGGGACATAGTCCATAGTATGTGTAGTCTGTCAAGTGGATATTATCCCTATGCATTTGATGGCTATTGCCAGGATTTATATATTTTTTTCTAATATCAAGTCCAAGAATTTTCTGGAAAAGTTCTGTTGCTGAAAAGTCAGTTTTCAAAATCTACATTTGTAAGAAAAGTAATTATTTGTCACAGATGTTGGAAAGTATGAACAAACTATAAATCAGTACATTCTTGTCCTCTTGTATTATAAGGCAGCTCAAAGGAAAAGATTTGAGCTAACCTATTTATCTATCTTAAACCATTATTTCATTCAAGGTTTAACAAAATCTAAAAGCTACATCTGCTTGTTATGCAGTTTATTAAAACCGAAGGTATTTCAGTAGGGATTTTCAAAAGAACTGTGTCCAATTCTTGTCGAAATTAAATTTCAAAATATGGCTGTTAGTTCTCTGACAAATACAGAAAAATATGTTACCGTTTCACACAATGTCAAGAAAAGAAAGAAACAAAACCCAAACACAACAGTTTTCAGCCAGAATCTCAAGTTGCACCTCAACTACAGATAGTTAAAACTCTTAATGTAAAAGTTTTTAACATGACAAAATAATGAAAAGGTGAAGTTAAGTATTACAGTTTTACCAACTCTACTTCACTGTTTAGTATAGATCTTAGTTTCTTTGTTAACAAAATTCGTAGGAGATGTAGAATCAAGGTGGCTTATTGATTAGTTTAGTTCCAGTTTGTGGCAGAGGGATACAGATTTTCATTTTATATACTTAGTGATCTGAATTACTTGTTGAACCTAATCCTTTCTTTTAATATTTTTCCCCTTTTTTACCTTTAATGACAGTGTAATTCCATATTGCATCAATCTGCTTTTTCAGAAACATGCTTTTATTTATTTTTTTTTTAGTATGGGATCCCCATTTTGTAATGCCAACAGAATGCGCTCAACTTCAGTACATTAATGACTTGAGACCTGCTCTCATTATTGGCATTTTCTCTAATGGTCCATCCTTCTGAAGTGAAGGACAGGTCATCAAGCAAGTGATATTTTCAATATCTGCTAAGCTAGCAGTATGTGTTGTCTTTCACTCTTAACCCATGAGTTTTAGTCTTGCTTCACTTACCACCATCCTTATGTGTTATATCTGTTAATATTTTATATTTTATATGCATGGTGTTAGGTTTTGTTCTCATAAGATATAGAGGAAATATCTTGTTTTTCTTTATATGCAGGGAAAGAGATGACTTGATGGATGCACTTGTTTCACTGCGACAAAACATGAAAGAGATGCAGCAAAGAGAATCTGATGCTTGTAAGCAAGTTGAACATGCTGTGCAAATGGCAGAAGAGGCCAATTTGGAAAAAATAAAGGTAAATTAATCCAGAAATTAGAGCTTTTCAGTGTTCAGTTTTACTGCAAATGTTAGTTTTCATGCTGATGAACAAGTATGGGTTAGACCTTTGTCATATGTTGATATGATGTAGTAGATTTAAAACAATTGCACTGTGTGACTGTTTCTGAGCAGTAACATGAACTCTGTATTTGAGTTCTTGAATTTTCGTCAATACTGTAGGGAGTGTTGAGTTTTTAAATTCTGATATAGCTTCACAGCTAGGTGATACAAATTCAAAGAATTTTCAAAGGCATTCATAACATGTAACAGGATAATTTTCGCATCGTATGTCTGACATACTCTGGAAAGAATAGTTAAAATGCTTACAAACAACTCTTTTTTGCCTCAGATAAGAGCAGTGCAAGAACGGATTAATTATCAGAGCTCTTTGAAGATGAGAAGTCCTGTCTAATTTTACCTGCAGGAAGCTTTTGGTGTTATGTAAATGATAATCTTAAAACCAGTTTTGATCTAATGCTTGTGTTAGCTCTAGTTCTATACACAATCAGTCTATATTGACCTAAATTATTTTCTTGATAGGTAGTGACATCTACTGTATTATTAGTGAATTACTATGGAATTGAGAGAGTGTTGTTTTGGGGTTTTTTTTGAACTAAATGCATACAAGATTGATATAAATGCTCTGTTGATCAAATTGGTATTATTCATCCAGTGCTGCAAGAGAAGTGTACGTGTGTGTAGGGTCTTGTGAAGTGCTGTCTGCTTGTGTACAAGTCAAAATAGTAGTCTGATTTTTTTGATAGTTAAAAACTTTTTTAATATGAAGGAACAGGAAGAAATTTTTTACTTATGATGCATTAATTTAGCATTTTTACATGTACTGGTATGTTTTGGTAACTACAGTCTTTTTTTTCCCAGTCCTATTCTACTCTTCAGCACTGTTTTTGTTGATAATTAGCATGTAATCCAGTAGAACAGTCCATATAAGAAAAGTGAGGGGTTAACACATTAAGCTTCCAAATCCTACAATTTCGGTTTCATCACTTTGTTGATCAGAAGTCCAGCCTCTGGTGCTTATCATTTAAAACCACCATTTCTTTTTGTCTTTTGGTTGTCTCTGTAGTTTGTGGCCTCTTGCCTGTTGTGTAGGGCAAGGAGGAGGTCTGTTAAGGTTGATTTTACATAGTTGAAGGAAAATCAGGAATGTATTTTCAACATAAATGTCATAAACGAGTAATTGTTTGATTGCTCACTGTGTAGTCAAAACAATGGTACCTCACCAAGGTAGACTGGTGATATGAAAAGGGATCCTGTGGAGAGTCTCACAGAATTGACATAAAACTAATGGAGACCATTAGAGCATTCTTTAAAAAATTATGGCTTAACTTGCTTCCCTCATGAACAGCCCAATGCCATGAAAATTGAATGCAGGGGATTGGCTTCGAGTAAAAGAAAAATACAGTTTAATACAGTAGGATTCCTAAAAGGAGGTTACTCTAGCTTCTTTGAAACAGGATATCCTGAATATCAGCAAAACAATGAAATGAGATCTAGTTTACTTGTCGGCTAGCAAAGCTGCCTTTAGGGTGCTTTGAATACTTGGATTTACTTTTAAGAGAGGAGGGTATTTCTGATTTAAACTGACGTAACATTCCTTCTATCACTTTGGCAGAAATACGGCAGCAAACATTGATAAATGTATTTTTTCCCCTAGCTTTTTTAGAAGATAGTGGTTTGAGAGTGTTCTTCAACTTATGTTTCTTCTTTTTTGATAGAAAACACATCCATAACCTGTTGTTTTAGCACCTCAAATTGAGCAGTGCTTTTATGAGGTTTTTAGTAGAATTAATTTTTTACAAACCTGAAACTTAAAACGTTTTAAAAATTGTATTTATATTTACTTACTGCTTTCAGGTTTCTTCTTAGTGTTCTGCACTCAGTAATTCACTTCAGGGGGAGGATAGGTGAAAGTGCATACATTTCATTAATTTTTCCATATCTTTTTCCTAAGTCATGCACTTAGGCAGTAACCACAGTATTTGCAGGGAGTCAAATATTGGAGGCTGATTCTAGTGATGTGCACTCAGGTATTTTAAATGCAAGGCAAATAATCATAGTTTTTAGAAGAACAGCTACTTATTTGGAAAATGCTTCTGTCTTTGCCATAACTCTTAAAAGCAATTAGATTTGTATGTATGTACAGTAGGACATGTATATACATACAAACATATACATCTGTTTTCATTTTCTTAGTCCTATTTTAGATGTTAACACAATAGGGTATGTATAAACATCATAATAACTACATAAAAAATAAAAATATTATCTTTCTTCTAGCAAATTGGTTTCTCTGACAGCATTAGATAAATACTGTATTTGTTCAAAAATTTTCGTTTTCTTCCACTTAAGAAAATAGTTGGGTTTTTTTAGGCTCTAGTCCACTGTGAGCAACTGAAAAGTGAGGTGGAACGGCAGAAGAATTGTCTTGAAAGGGAGCTGGCTGCCCAGCTAAATGAGAGGGCTAATGAAAAAGAAGCAGTGCGGGAAGAAATGAAGAAAGAAAGGGAGGACTTGGCAGCAATGGTATGAATTGGTTCTTTTCCTGTTTATGTGTTACAATGAGCGCATCATCCTCTTTAAACTTTCTGTTTGCTTGTCTTTCATTTTTGGTTTTGGATTTGAGGGCTCACTAAGTCACTTCTACCATTGTTTTAAAGCAGTGGTAGATAAGTGATCCTTTGAATTTGAATGACTGGGGTTTATGCTATGTCACTATGTACATACTAGGTTATTTATGTTATGCTCTTTATTTTAGTTTGCATAATATTTTCTGATGCACGTTGTCAAAGTAGGAAAGGGTTAAGTAATGTGTGACGCAAGGTTTGTACGTATCTCTTTTATAAAAATTATTATTTAACTTGGCAAGTCAAACATTGAGAAGTTAGCACATGTCAAATTTAGGATTCTTTGCTACTTTGATCTTACATATACATTAATGTTATGGTATCAAAATTTCAGAGTGATCTTATCATATGCTTAGTTTTCCCACCTGCAGAAATGTGTTGGAATCTCTTTTCTCACTTTTACTGATGTTTATAAACTCTCTGAGGCAGAATCTGTCTTATCATTTATGCTGTGACCATTGTGGTAGTCTTGATAACCTTTTCTGGATGCTAGTTCAATTTGAGTATAAAACATAAGGATTTTCTGCCCAATGGAGTCTACAGAGGAAACCTCATGCTAACAGCAGTAAGCCTGAGAGACGTGATAGAGAAGGCACTTCTAAGGTGATTGAAAAGGAAAGAAAATGTAGAGAGATAAATACTTCATGAATTAGTGGTTTTCATGCTTGCTTGACATGCAACCTCTTCAACTATTTTCTAGTGGAGATCTGGAAACAATAGAGTGAATTTCTCTGCTGACTGTAAGCTTTTTCCATATTTTGGGGCTCTTTTATAAACTGTATGGCTTATTTCTAAAAATTCAGAGAGCTGAACAGGATAAACTAGTTAAGTGTGTTTAAAAAAAAAGGGGGGGGAACGTTCTTTGCAGTGTTGTTGCTTGTAAAATGACTGGAAAGTCACTAACATAAACAGGGAGCCAAGGTGATCTGGTGATATTTCTGGTATTATGAGATGGTGGAATAGTATCTTAAGCTGCTACAGGAAGTCAAAGCCTTTGACTCCAGTTCCAGATATAAAAACAGGAATTAAGCACAGTGATAGGGACTAAGTGTTATTTAAGTAAGTGAACTGACATCAGAAATCTGTTGCCAGGGAAACTGAAATTAAAAAAAATAAGCTTACACTGGAGACAATGAGACATTATTAAGCAATTCCTTGTTTGACTCCCTGCTATCTATCATGTTATCCCTCTTATGAAATCAATTATTTAGCTACAGAGTTGCTTTAGAGCAGAGTATTCACTCCAAAATACAGCCTATTAGATAAGCATTTCATACTTTTTTTTGGTAGAATGTTTCACTCCGTGTCATCACATTACTTTAAATTTCATCACTCACTGAGATGTGTTTTACTGAAACTGATTCCCACTTTGAGTAGTTGTAGTCCTTTTTTAAAATCCTGAATACACATCAGACAACATATAGTGACACTATGATGACATCATGCTTGGTAATTAAAGATATGGGATGATTTGCTAGAAAGCTATGGTCTATATTAATGATACACACCTACATATTATTAGCTACTTTTATGTTTCAGGATTAGTGAGAGTAGAAATGGTATACTGTGCATCAAGTCAACCTTCATATGAATATTTTATCACTCACTTTATGAAATTATTTGTTTGAAGGGGAGAATTAGCATGATACATAAATCAGGTGGATGTATAAGGAGTGAAAAATAGTTATGAATATATAATCCTCTAGGTTTGGCTTTGAATTTCTGTAAGTTAACCTAGAACTGTCAGACACCATTATTTCCACTTATATTAGTAAGCTTCAGGGCTAAATAGCTGAAGGTTCACAGGTTCACTATCTCTGTTTTATTGTTACATTTTTCTACCATTCAGCAAAACGTTATCTGGATTATATTAGAATTTTTAATATACTGTTTCTGTATGGGTTTTGTACAACATCATGCTTTGATCTATATGCTGAAATGTTTTCTGAAATGGAAAATTAATTTGAAGTCTGTGGTTGCAGTGAGAGTTTTCTTTAGCTGGGAGAACATGATTTGGTTTAAAACAATCTACATAAGGATGCATAAGAAGGTGTTCAATAGTACTCTTACAGCTGCAAAACTAATGCAGCCAGCTGCTTCTGACACTTTGTTCATACTTTAAATTCCTGGAGACTAGTCCAGTTGATGAAAAGTTTCAAATAAACTACTGTGTCATAAATTAATTCAAAATTACGAACCTATTGTTAAAATAATTTAACCATATTCTATTATTAACAACACCTAATAAATTTTATTGTACATGCTTATTTTTTATTGTATTTTTAATTCTATGCATTTTGTCTACATATGGTTGCTTTTGAGGAGAGTGTCCCACGAGATTTAGGTCTGTGGTTGGTCAAATTGTCATCATAGTGTCCTTGGACTTTTTGCAGGTGACAGCCTTGTCTGAGAATGTGGCCATTTTGGAGGCTCAAATAAAGAAAACTACAAGTGAAAAGAACTCTCTAGCTAACCAGTTAGAACAATCCCAGGATCAGCTTGCATCTCATGAAATGGAGATGAATAAGGTAAGCACATTTATAAATGAGTATTGAGCTTGGTTTTCCCTATCATTGTGACCTGAAAGATGAGAATTTTTTCTTTCTCCGTTTTTCTGTTTTGGTAAAGAACGTGTGATAAATGTAGACTTCTTCTGACCATCCCACAGGCACAGCTGTAGGAGTAAAAAGATAACTTTTTCAGCCTGCCTAGTCACCTTATCATGCAAAAGCTAACTTTTCTACTTTGCAATCTATGCAGATCACTATTTAGTACTATTTAAAACTGTTTAAAAATTCAGTAAAAATTGCATTCGTTCTGAATGAGACAACATAGTATTCAACAGTGTCCTTAATGGCTACCTCTGGGACATGCAGTGCTAAAATAAAGGGAGCTGTATCAAATCACTGTTTGTCAAATACTTTCCTTTAGACTTTGTGTGTAGTATACTGCTTTATTCATTAACATTGATTGTATGTCCCTTACAAAGAGATCTTTCTTATAACTAAGAATTATAGCTTAACATCTCTCTAGTGTAGGTAGATAACCTACAGTTATCTAAAGTGATAACTTTTGGGTTCTTTATTTTGCACATTTCTCAATCTATTAGAGCCTTAATATGGGTTAACATGAGAATGAAAAAACACTTTGTTACAGCCTCTTGAAATGTTTATATACCTTACCAATAATCTTTAGGGCCCATCCTACCTCCCCAGCTGTTAAGTGCAAGGTTTTGGCTAACAATTAGTTCTTTAGGCCTCCAGAGATTTCTGGAGAGGTTTTCAACAGTTTCTGTCTTCCCCTGCTTCCCCAGCTGGTAGTAATGGGTGAAAGTATTGCAGATAATTCACAGCAAAAACTCATTGCAACTTTCTAGAAATTTTAATTCCATTTCAGATGAATGAGTATTTTAAGAATCTCAGAAGGGTTTGATTTACCATTTCTGAAACACACTTTTGGTCTTTCAGGCTGTGTTTACAGATGACTAGCACCACTTACAGGGGCAAAGACCAGGTAGTAGGTATAAATATTCATTGGTCTGAAAAGGACAATTTTGTAGCCTGCTGATTTGAAGCTGTCTCTCAGAAGAGTGATGCTGCGGTTCGTCCCTGCTTCAGTTAAGGTTAATCAGTATGAAGTTGAATAGGTGGTCACCTTGCAATAGCCTATACTCTTTTAATTGCACTATCCTGAGAGATTGGAAGGCTTCATTTGTGTCACTGTACTAAACTGAGAAGTCTCAAAAATCCTGAAGGAACCCTCTGACCATTGAGCTGGCAGGACTATGTGGATCACCCTGACATTTTCCATTGGCCATGTAAGCGACATCTTTGTCTGTTATGAATCTGACTCCTTGTTTCCAAACTGAGTTTGCCATTATTAAAAACAACAAACAGCAACACTTTTGTTTTGAGTTTTAGCTGAAATATTTTTTTCCTCATGTACCAGAAGTCAGGGGGAGAAAAATTTCCTTCATTCCTGAGGAGACTAAAAAATCTGTTATTAGGACAGCACCATCTGCTGATTCTTCTGTGTTATTCACTTTGTACACTCAATGGAGAAGCTGAAGGCGAAGATTGCTGTATTTCTTTAATTTTACTTGGAGGAAGTGACAAAGTGCATTTTGTTACATTCTTCATGTAAAGGAAGGAGGAGGTAGAAAGAGACGGGGTTTGCAAGCTATGCAGTTGCATATTATGATTTTTTTAGTTGCATATGATATTTCAGTGTTTAAAAAAATGCTTTAGAAATTTGCCATTCTTTAGAGTGTTTGCTGCTTTGCATTATTTGCAATGGCTAAATTCACAAGCTGTCCTTTGCATTTATAAGTCATGCTACTTCTTAAAAGTTACGACAGTTGGCTTCGTTTTTTCCTAGAGTGATTTCATTATAGTATGCATATTTACTTTTTCCTAACTTTTTTTTAAGAAGAAGGAGAAAAAAATAGTGAAAATGAGAAGAGGTATAAGACTGAAAACAGAAATTAGTTTGGGTTGTAGAATATGTGAGGGCGTTTTTGAGAAGCACAGAGGATTGTAGCAGCAAATTAAAGGGTGCACATTTAGGAAGCAAGTCTGCTGAAAGAATATGAGCAAGGCAGGAAAACAGTGAGTTGGAAAGAAAGTTGTCTAAGAGGAGCTGTGAATAAACACATTTGCATTCTCATTAGGGACTGTGCATGTATTTATGTTTGGTTAATTAAGGTGACATGAACAGGCACAAACTGGAGGTGATGGCACAAAAAGGGGATTGAGAAACTGAAGAAATCCCTGCATAGCAGTAAAGAAAGTTATGTGGGAGGAATTTTTTTATTTTGTTTTGTTCTTTTTTTTGTTTTTCACTTTTTCCTAACCCCTCCCCAGACCCTCTGAAGATGACCAGCCTTCAGGTGGAAAGGATTGAGGAGGCAATATGACAAACACTCCAACAGCAGAGAATAGTTGTCCTGTGGGGAAGTGATTTCTTTAAATGTTGCTTTGATCCATTTCTTCTGGGCTATGGCTATATTTAAATTATATTTAAATTGGTTTTTAAAGAATTTATATTCAGTTTGCCATAACTCTGTAAAGCTCTGATCAAACTTTGAAAATTATTGTAGTAACATCTAAATTTCTTTCTTAACAGTGAAAAATTGGCAAGTTAAGAAAATACACCCTTACGTAGGAGTGTGATCCATCCTTTGCTTCTAGGTTTTCAAGTGTTGACATAGACTTTCTTGGGATTTTACAGAGAATAGAAGAAGAACATAAAACCAGCAACTGTATTTTAACTGTATTTAGTGGCATGTATTTACAACATAAATATTTATACCTAGCAAAATTTTGACTCAAATATATTTGAATCTAGAAGGCACTGCTTATTTCAAAGTTAGTGACTATATAGAGAATTCATGCAGCAGTTCATATTCAGATCCACCTTTTTATATAAAAACATTTACCATAGTAGCCTTAAAATATCTGTAAATTTAAAATATGTTGCATTTCAATGACCTGTAGAGGGCACCAAAAGATCTAATTGCAAACCCTGGTCTACCCTTCAAGCTACAGATCATGTTGTCTGTGTAATCTAACAGGTGTGTGGAGAAATGCGCTATCAGTTGAATCAAACCAAAATGAAGAAGGATGAGGCAGAAAAGGAGCTCAGAGAGTACAGAACAAAAACTATAAGGGAGCTTGAAATTAAGGACCAGGTAAGAGATAATACTGCTATAACTTTGCAGTTACTAGTAGCCTAAGTAGGATTATTTCAGAAGCTGGAATGATTCATTTTTCTAATAGTGGTCATTTATTAGTGTTAAATGGTTTCTAAATTAATGGCAAAAAGCCAGCTATTACTGCTAAATAAATACCTCTTGGTTGTCTTAATCTTGTTTTCAGCCCTAGTATGTTCAGTTTTGCGTATTACTCATCCCATGCTTTCATATGGAATTACTCTATCATATGTATTCATACGAAGTACTTAAATTGTATGTACTGTATACATATGTTTATACACTTTTTCTCACAAATAAATCCACACATAATTACCTACATATGCAGCCTGACAGAACATTAAAGACTTTAAGCATAACATAATGATACCAAAAATGAAAATAATTTATCTTCCAATTTCTTTAAAGATTCAAGGTTAATGAATGCTGGGATTCATAGAAGTTTAAAAAAAAACCAAAACCAAAACAAAAGTAACCTTCTAGAAAAAAGTAACTGTAGAAAAATTCCACTTGACATTAACTGTTGCTTATCTAAAACTGGGTTTTATAACAATACAAAAACCAATGTATGCCTTACAGGTAGTCTCTGAGAAAACATCCCATGCAGTAAGAAGGATTATTAGAATAACCTGCAACATACTTGGCAAACAGCTTGAACAGGTGTAATCTGTATCTTTTGAAGTGCCCTTTTTGTTGAAGTTCTATCCATTTTTTCTCTAGGACTTCAAACTTTCAGTTATTCCTTCATAGTTGTGATTTGCACATGAATGGATATCTTCTGAATACACAGATATATAAGATGCACATGAGGATAATTTTTTTAATATGCATTTTGTTACTAGGGCAGCCTATCCAACAGGTTTTGAATCATTCTTTTTCTTGTAAATAACTGAACACATCATTCCCTGTGTATAAATATATGTAGGGAAAAATGCAGTATTTCTAAAATTATATTTTTATTTATCAGTCAGTTCCCCTAAAGTTTTGTATAGGACAGTAAGTTTACTTAATAAAGTGCAAGCGTAGTCTGGAAGCAATTATTAATTCAAATTAGAATGAAAGGATAGTAAAGTCCAAAGGAGGAGCTTATTGGATAAAATAATCCTTCAACATGTATAGAAATTCCTACAGCGCAGAAAAATAGAGGTCTTAAAGCATTTTCTTTTCAGGGTTGTTATTTTTTTATTTGGGTTTTTTTTTTCACTCCTGCATCCTTTAGGCCTAAGGACACTGAGAAACAAAAAACAAGCTTGTCGTCTGTGCCTTGACAGATATCACAGATAAAAAGAGTTGGCATAATCTTGGCATACAAATAAAACAGGATGTGTTTAATAAGATACTTGAAGAAGTATCTTGGATTTTATATCCTGTTCTCCAGCTTGCTTCAGGATTGCCTTTTGAACAAATTGCAAAATTTAACAAAATATTTTAACCTCATGTATTGACATAGTGGTATTTTAATCAGCGTGGGTATGAGTGCACCAAAATGTGGTGATTTAAAATCTGATATAAAGTGAAGTGATGTGAGAGGGAGTTCCTATCAGCAAAGATTATTAGATAATTAGATAAAGATTAGATAATTCAGTAATTATGTAATTATATTGTTCAAATATGATTGTTGGTTCCTAAAAAACAGGGAAAACAAACCATTTTGAAATTCTCAGACTCAGTATCTAGCAGCTGTTTTATAGCTGTGGTTCTAGGAACCCAGATAGCTCTGTATAAGTCCTAGTATTATTTAACATGTTCAAAGGCAGCCCAAGAAGAGTGTTCATTTATTTTTGCCTTGTTCTGTTGTTGTTGCTGTGTTTTTTTTAAATCAAATTTTAACGAATGTTAATAAGTAACTGCAAACTATTTCATGTAAATGAAATGAAAACAGCTCAATCACATCTAGCTTTGTATTTGAAGAAAAACCTGAAATGTTTTATCTTATATGGCACTGAATAGCAAATAGTAATTGTTCTTTGGTCTCTCAGCCATGACCTGACCTTCTGGCTAAGAGACAGAGCTGATACCTTCCTTGGCCACCATCTGTTCATAATAAATGCTTTTTTTTTTTTTAAGTAGAGAGACAATAATGTATGAGTATTTTCTTGCTATTCTGTATTAAATGATGCTTTTTTCTGTTTTAAAAGCATGTTTCATATTGAGAGTAAGTTTACTGTTTCTTGGGGAATAATTGTATTTTTAATTGTGGTGTGGATAAATTTTAGTTTTGAAAATATTTTTTAGTTTACATGCAGTGACTTTTAAAAAGGGATTAAAATTATTCAGGTGTGTCAGAATAGGCAGAAATCCCCACATGTACGATTTAGGATCACCACATACATATATGTCGAATAAATGCAGGTATGTATTTATCATATGCTGGTATTTATAAAGCTCTTGAAGAATGAACTTGCATCATTTAGGGAATTTACAGAGAGTATATATATATATATATGTGTGTATATATATATATATATATCTTTGGTCTTATTCTCTTTTAACTTACATCTCTTTTCCTATCTTTATTGCTCGGTTAGGACTAGTATCAAGGTGTCAATATTTCTTATGACTACCTGTTATTAACATTTTATATGAATATTTCTTAAATTAAATATTAAGAAGCAATGAGCAATGTTTCCATTTAAATTGAATAGCTGTTTTGTAATATCATCCATCATGATCCTGATTAACATCAGGATTTTGGAGGGAGGTGGGAGGAAAGATATGTACCATACAGTTTCTCTACACAAAACCCACATCTGTTCATCTGGCCCAGTGTGTTGTAAAGTAGCATCACCTACTGCCCTCTCTTTTTCTCTCTCAGCCCTCCCATTGTGGATGTAGCTGTGCTAAAATAACAGTGCATTACTTAATACTTTACTGCTTAGGAACAAGCTTTATAAATTGTATGAATATAATGCCTTCATGGCAGTAAACTGTGTCCACACTAGGGGTTGTACTAGCACAGCTATATCAGAGAAAAGTCACGCCCTAACCTAAATAGCTATTATCAGAACAAAAATTGTGTGGCATATTTGACACAGCAGGACTTCACTTTTATAATACTTTTTTTGTTAATTTATAAGCACTGCATGGCATAATTTGTGCATTTCTAACAGAAATCATACTTCTGACACGCTACGAAATTGTTCCTCAGATTAGTCTCACTTGTTCTTTTCTGCTCTGCCTTATAAAAATGAAGTTCACTGTTAATAATTTGCTTTCTGTTTGTCTGAAATAATTTATATTTGGTTTATAAAATCTGGCAAGCTTCAGCATGTAGAAGTGAAAACAGTTTTTAGTATTGGTTTATGCAGTCAATGCCAATTTGGGCATCATCCTTATTAGATCTTAACAGTAGCCTTGCTCCACTGGGAGTTGTGGTATCCTTGTAATAAAGTAATAGGACATTATAAATTCAACTTCAGAAACTAACTGCAGCTTTTAAATTTTGTTTTACCCTATTTTGAGGAATCAGATAAATACTTTGATGTAGAAATAAATCCAAACTGGTAATCTTAACCTTTAAAAAAGTCTTTAAATTTGGGCAGGCACAGTTTGAAGTGGAGGGTTACAGAACTCTGTTGCCTATTTGCAGCAATTCCTGTGACAGAATAAAAAGCTTCAGAAATATTATACTAAAACCTACAGACTTTAAAGAGTTTTCTGCATGGCAGTTCATCAGCCCAAATACAAAAAAAGTTGGAGACTCACTGATATGCACAACCTGTACAAATAGGAAGAGCTACACATCAAAGCATTTTTGTGCAATATGACAGAACCTAAATGATGCCTCTGTACACTATAGACTGACAATTTTGCAGACAAATAAAAATCTGGCAAAATGGCAGTCCAAAAGCATTTTGCCAAAGGGTATTTTGGGAATGTTTATCTCATTTGTCATAAATCCGTGATTTATAGTAACCTAATGTAGACATTATAAGAGGAGAGATTACTGACTCTGTCTTCATCAAAACTAATTCAGGCCAAGAATTTGGGTATATATCCTGGAAATGCTGCAGAGTGTCCTATGCAAGATCAGTAACACCTTCTGAAGCCCCTGATTCACTGAAAATGTCTTTTTATTTATAGATATCAGGCTTTCATAAGTCAGCCTTTTAAATACTAGAGTTTTCACAAGCTATGACATTCAGAATATCACCAGATGTTTTGAAGCTTCCAAGTTTTAATAGCAGTGGTGAAGATGGGTTAGGATTATGTGTTATGTGTATTCTTGTGACAGTCCTATATCTGACATTTTCTTACCTCATTAGTTCTAAAGATGCTCTGCAAGTCCTATTTTGAAAAGAAATTCTGTTAAATCAGTGAACATATACTTGAGTAATATTTGGCAAGAAAACATTAAGAAAATGTGATAACCTTTACTGTAACTGAACTCTTTCCAAGGAATCATTTTGTGTTTTGGGCATTCAATGCATTAATTTGAAGATGAGTAAATAAGGATAAAATGGCAGTACTTTATGCCTTGCTTTGATATGAATTTTCTGACCTGCTCAGGAGGAACATCACTCTTTTTTATAGCTGAACTTACTAGCTCATCTCAAGATTTTTGAGGAAGACTTTGACCTACAGCCCTGCAATATGTAACAAAAATGTTTAATTACAATTATGATATGTCTGCTGCTGCTCTGCAATGGCATTGCTTTCCTCTGCCAGCCATCCATTCCTTAAGGATCAGTGGTATGAGCAGCCTGCATTAAATTCTTTGTCATCTTTCCATAAGAAAAATGCTATAGACCATGATTCCTTGTCGTAGAATTTTCTGTAATGACTGGTCTGCATTTCTGTATGAGTCTGTAGGCTTCCCCTAAGCAGCTGGCCTGCTAAGAGGAAGAACACAGCTGGTAAATCAGGATTTTATTGTTCATAGGTGTAGTTGGCCCATGTAATCTGGATCTGTGTTCTGTCATCCAGAGTGATGTCACTCCGTAGTATATGGAAAGAGAAAATAATTTATGTGCATTAAACATTATTCAAAGTAGGAAAAGAATTGCACATCTCTTGATAAATAAGTAAGTTGTTTTCTTTTGGGTTTTTTTCTTCTTCTCTGACTAGAAAAAATGGTTGTTTTATCAATAGTCATTGTGTCAAAAGTCAGAAGAAAAAGTCTGCAAAAGTCCCTATCACTTGTCAGTTGTTACTGCATAGGTTTTCTTTCCAGTTATTCCTTAATGCTGTCCAGGAGGAAAGAACCTATCTCACATCGGTAGTCTCAAATAGTGTTTCAAAGAATAAAACGAGCAGGGTTTTTTCTCTCCTGTTTTTCAATAATGAAGTAGGAGTAATATTCCTCTTCTTTCTTTCTACATGCATCTCTCCTTTTCTGAAATTCTATTATCAGCAAGAAAACTCACCACCTCATTCTCCCCTGTCCCCCTCAGTGCAATCCATTTATTAAAAAAAACCCAAATATCGTGTTCCACTGTGAACAAAATCACTTTCTTATCTCTGCTGGTGGCTACTGAGCTAATCTGTAGTACAGCAATGTTCCCTGTTAAAATGTGACTGTAATAATCTCTATGGGATTGGAAGTTTTGTTCCTGAAATAGTATTGCAGTTCAGATATTTTGTCAAATTAAAAGCAAATATTTTCATGGAAATAATGAGGTAAAATCCTTGTATAATATGTTTCAGGCATTTACTCCTGTCTGTTTCCCAGGGTATTTATCCACAGGGACCATAGTGCTCTTTCAGAGTTTGCACAAGGACAGGCCTTTAAGGTTATTTCTTAATTAAAAAGTTGCGTGTGTGTACTCATAAATATATACTTTGCAACATAAATTTTTTCTTGCCCCAGATAACAATTGCAGGTATAAAGTTTGCTTCGATGAGATTTAGAATGTGTGATTTTAAGAGTATCCACCCTCCATGCTATTCCCCTGCTCTTTCTAGCAAAGTGCAGGGTCCTGTCTCTCTTAATTCTCAGTCAGTTTGGAAGCAGAGGGTTTGTGGCTGATGGCCTTTGCTTAGGTCATGGCTCTCCTCTTGAGGTTCTGCCTTTTAGTGGAGCACACAAGGTAGTGCTAGGTGCTGTTACAACTGATAAAGTGGTCACAAAACTACCTGGTTTTGAGGAATTCAAAAGTTCCACCAGATGAGGTTAGAATAGTAGCTATCCAACTAATTGCAGCCTGCATTACTTATCTAAGCTGTCTTTGCTTGTTCCTCTGGTCTTTAGAGATCAACTGATTTGTGAACCAGCCATACAGAAAAAACTTTTTGAAAGAACCACGTGTGTTTATTGGGGTTACTTATTGTGTTTCTGCTCACATTACTTGCCTTTCATGTCAGGAAAGGTTTTCAGATTGCTATTTTGGGCTAGATGTTTTGTAGAATTTGCAGTAGTCTTGTGGTTTTTGTGAATTAACCTCTTAGAAAAAGGTGGTCTTTGTGAATTCTTCTAAGCCTTGTGTACATGGGATTTGTATATTCTCACAGCTTTATAATAAATCTGCTTCCAGAAAGGAGGTTTCCCCTATGAACCCAAATTTAGTTTTCATAACTGCTTTGTATCTTCATTCAGATTTGAATGGAAAGCAGCAGTAAGTCATACAGAGTGTAAAAGGAAGAAAGACATTGTTTGGATGTGGCAGGAGTTAACCTTGTGATGGCCCTAACTCTCTTTACAAAGTTGGATAGTTCTTCAGGTGCAATATGCTATGTCAGATGGCCATGCCTGGGAGGTCTGAGGCTTAGAGACCACTCCAAACCTAGAGTTGCTTGATTGATATCAGGATTAGGATAGAAATGAATGCAAGTGACCCCTGCTGCATATGGACTGATAGTATCTTTTCTCTAAGTAAAATACTCAAAATCTTCCTACAAAACCAGTCTTGTTTTGTTGTTTCTTTTTAAATTTAAAAATAAATAAATAAAATAAACCCCAATTAGTTCTGTCCCTGATTAATTAATACATTAATAAGGATAGAAAGCAACATGGCTTGAGATCATTAAGTAGTTTAAAAACTTCTTGTCACTGGTACATATAATATTTAAATGCATGTGAATGGCCATACTGGGGTCACCTCTTTCAAAGACCATGATTAGAACCTTGGTCCTGTGCACTATCACTGGTCTCATTGCTTTGAAGGGCTGCTTTAGTAAATGAAACTAAGCTCATGAGCATCAGGGCCTGTAGAAGTGTATGTGTTTTTATAGGTGTTGATCGCCTCTGGGGGATGTACCTGCAAATACCAGCCACCATAGTAATTATATTTCACTTTTTATTACTTTATATTTGTTCTTTTATTTTTGGCTCTACATTATGCCCCTTTAATCTTTAATAATAACAATAATAACAATAACAGAAGTTAATAAAAATAAATTAATAAATTAAAATTAATACTAATGGTGGAGAATGAAGTATGAAACAAAAAGATTGTGCTGTAAATTCACATAAATATTTTCCTCTCCAGAATTATTTTACTGCAGAATTTGTGCAATGATATAGTCAGTGCAAAATTTTTTTTACGTTATACTGTGTATTTTCTTACCTGATGTGTGAGCATACTGGTACAACAGTAAATGTAATAAATCACTTGTGAATTAATTTGATTTTAGTTTATTTTTTATGTTTTAGAACTCTTCTAAAGTTTTTGCATTTACTTCAGAATACGAGTTCTTTTATCACCACTTAATCATTCTCATTTGTTTAAAAAGAAAAAGTATTTGTCTTTTCTGTCAGTTGGCTGCTATTTAAAATTCTGTGAAAAACATCTGCTAGTTTGAAATTTAAAGTTGCATTTTTGCATGCAATAGAATCAGCATCAGTATGAAAAGAATTAAACAATTACTTTAATCTTTAATTTGACTTGTTTTGAATGAAACTGTTATTTCCTTTAATCAGATTTTGTAGAGATAAAGAGATGTCTAGTTAATTAAAAAGTACATTTTTACAATAGACATAAGTATTGTTAGATGCAGATAATTTCAGATACGTTATGAAGAGGATATTTGAGGACTGATTCAGTGTTTGAGAAATCGTCTTTTATGTTTTCCAGTAAGTTGAATTTATGTCACTGAATAAGCATCTCCAGTGTGTTCCCCTAAAAATGAGTTTTGAAAGTCTGAAGATAATTTGTAAATACACCATAAACTAAGGAATGAGAAGTGAAACACTTAAGCGCTTCAAGAAAAGATATAGGAGGGTCTTATATACTTCTAAGTGGAAAACTTAAAATATAAAAGGTGGTTGATGGTAATACTGAAAAAAAGAATAATTAATATAGAATTAAATTTTACTGCTGTGATATTTCACCAATGTTTTAATTTTTGTTTAATTAAAACTTCTTTCGTGTAACTGAATATGTGTGTGAAATGGTGTTAATGTGTTTCAGCTTACTAATAATGGTGTTTCTCTTACTGAGGTTTAGCCTGCCATCTTTCAATGGCAAAGTGCCTGTTGATATTCCTGGGAGTTTGGGCAACTGCAGAGCAAGACAGATTAAACAGTACTTTTGAAATTATGTGCAGAAGTAATAAGAACATTAAAGTTGCGGAGTTAAGCACCAGAAGTTGCCTGTTCTAACCTTAATGTAGTCTTGTTGTACATATACATTATGATAATTCTGTTCCTTGTTATACTGGAAATCTGTTTCAGATTTTCTTAAATGCAAGATTGTCATCTGTCTTTTTGCAGTTCTGTGCTCCATCTCTTGTCTCTCATATACATTGAAAAGTTAAGTACCTTGAAGAAATAACTTTCTGATCATGTTGTAAAAAGCTGTATCACAGGTGATAGGCACTGAGGGATCAAATTAACACTGCATAAGAAACAGAGCTGTCAGCAAAATGCTTTAGTTGGTGGTTTGCTTCTGTTTCTGTCCCTACAATTACACTTGGACCCGGATAGCAGCTACAGAACTGCTTGCAGCTTCCCAGTAGAAATGCTAACTAAAGTAGTGCAAAAACTAGTTTGAGTCCAAATAGTTTTGGAAAAATGCTCCTGATAAGGTTTCCTGCAGGAGCAGTGAAAAAGATTCATCGATTCTTTAATTTCCCTGTAGATTAAATCCTGATTATATTGTGATGACCTAATGGTGGACTAGACTTGACATATTTCAATATAGACGGTGTTTGTGAGACTGTTATTGTTTGCAGGAGAGAGAAGAGGGTGTATTTTTATTGTATGGGCATGTCTCAAGTTTTGAGGTTTTATGTTTCAAACTCTTAATCTGAGTTTTTAAACCAAACTAGCATGTAGCATTTAGAGTGTGGTCTGTTTTCAGCATGATGATGCATGGCTCCTACCAAATTATTTTCAACTAGCATTTTCTGGTGTTTCAAAAGAATAATTTAGTTGATAACTCTAAATATAACTGGATTAGATATTTCTGATTTCTGAGTTGCTGCTAACGTGTTTTCTCAGGTAGCATTTTTCTGTCATCCCTTTCTCATGAGGTTGTCTGCTGTTTCTGCCATGGTCATTACCAGAATTCTTGTATAGAATTCCTGCTCTTCATATAGGTCCATGCTGCGAGTACCTCCAAATATTGGTAATTTAAGATGTTTATATATATATATAAATATCTGTATATACCTACACACATGAACAACCACATGTGTACATGTGTGTATGAGGGTAAAAGGAGCTGATACCAGATTTTTGAATTACTGATGAAAGTAGCACAAGTAAAATTGTTCTTCAAAGCCCATGTTTGCTTTCTTGTTATTTTTAATAGAAATTATAATACACCTGTGAATCTTTAAAGATCCTGTCATGAAGTGACACTTCTGTGTCTGAGAATTTCTCTCTACGCTTTCATGGCAACTGAAATCTATGGATGTGTTCTTGGGTTCAGCCCTGAAGGTTCAACATCTGGCCAATGGAAACGAAACATTTTCACCAGAGGTTCTTGCACTTGGAATTTGTTTCCTTCTGTAGGTCTGTGTCAAAACCTGACTGAGCCTGTTTAACTTGAGGCAATGGTGTAAAGCCCATCTGTTCCTTGAAACTTTTCCCCGAAGGAGTCATGTACAGTGTATTTATATTCTCAGCTGTGGTTGTGCTTTTTCAAATACTTAGTTGATGTTTTTTGACTAATTTGTGGTTTGAGTTTGTTTAAAGGTATACTGAATGGATGTATTTTTGAAGCAAATTTTAAGAATGTTGCAGAATTTCCCTGTCTTTAACAGTGAAGAGCTCGTGTCTCTGCTTACTGTGGATGGAGAAATAACATTTATGAACTGCTACTGTTAAGAATAGAGAACCCACTGAGACTTCTGTTCTATTTAACATATGCAAAAGTCCATGAAAATAAGTACAAATGCAAAGCATATGTAACCTAATATCTCTGAACACCTGGTTTTAAAATATATTGACAATGCAATAGGTTGTTACATTCTTTAGAAGGAAAGAGTACTAACAATTTTGTATATAGTTTTATTGTCTTTGCATTTGAACTTGGAATTATTGATTTAATTTGATAGGAAGTCCATGTGATAAAGCAAGGTTTTAATCAAAATTTCCTTCATGAGCCTTTGTTGAGTGCTCTTGGGGGGGAAAGTGTACAGTTAAGTAATTAGCAAAATTAAAAATTTTAAAAAGACAACATTATGAAATGTTTTTCTGGATGAAGAGGTTGTATTTGTCTGACATCGTGATTTAATGTAAGTAGTTTAGGTTAACATGTTTGTGAGAGGAAAAGAGACAATATTGTTACGAAGGTGCTTCAAATGTAAATATGGGACAGAGTTACAATAATTTGTTCTTGTAGGATATTTGAATGAATAATTTCATTAATTAAAGAAGATAGAGTCTTGTCTACATGAGGAAATTATCACAAATAAGCTATGGTATGAATTTAAGGTATAATAGCTATTCAGCACTAACTTCTTATATGAACAATTTTATTCTGTACTACAAATGACCTTTCACAGTTTAGTTGACTGAAAAACATGCAAGTTCCCTCCAGCCCCAATGACAAATAAATATTTATGTCAGAAGTTAGTGCAGAACAGTTACTGCATGATAAAATTACATTGTCAGCTTATTCTATATTCTACTGGCCTTCTTAAAAGCATTCTTAGGACAAAGTATAATACTGCGTTATAGATGTACTCCTACGGGTACTTGTATATTATATATGGACTTAGAGCAAAATTTATTATTTCTAAGAATATATTCATCTATATATTCTGAGATATCAGAAGTCTATCATGCTTTGCTGGAATCAAAGACGATGGTCATGCAAACTAGACTATTGTAAAATAAATTATGAATTCATCAACTTTAGTTACTATGTTGACATATAAGGACTAATGATGTTACTAAAACAATGGGAGGATTAACAGCAGCTGGTGTGATTAGGGTTCAGATATAAGTCATAAATTACTTCTTTTCAATAATGGTAAAATCACAAAATTACCTTTATTATCACGTGTAATATTAGATGACAAAGCTATATGCCTACTTGTCATTGCTTATGTGATAGGCATTAAAAAAAGAAAAGTAAATGACCACAAGAGTTATCCCAGGTCAATCAGCTTCTGAAGATGGTCACTATTCCACTACCTTTCTGGCTTTCTAATGCAGTGAATTCGGGACACAAATATGGAAGCTTTCATATGAGAAAATCAGGAAATGTTTCAATTCCTGTAACTCTTAAACCACATGAAGACAATAACATCACTTGCATATTAGTGTATTTAAACATGATATGCATTTTGACTTTTAATAAGAATGTAATTTCAAATACTTTAATTTGCTTATTTTGCAGTTTTTATCAACTAACTTCTTTTGTTCTAAAACAGAAGTTTGCATTGTTTTTCAGGTGCTTTGATTACCTTTTTTTTGTCTTCAAATGTATCTCTGTGCATTTCTTAAATATATTTTCTTTGGTTCTGTAATTTTCTAAGAAAATAGAAAAACTGGGATTAGAGCTGAATGGAAGCAAACAGCGTTTGGAACAAGCCCAGCAGGATGTGACAGGAGCCAGAGAGGAGTGCCTAAAACTGGCAGAACTGCTGAGTAAATCTGAACACCAACTGCACCTCACCAGGTACCCCTTATCCTATTACATGCTGTAGTACCAATTTCATTCTGCTAATTTTTGCCACAGGCTTCCCCACAGTTGTTGTAGATCCTTGCAGTCATTGACTGCATGGGCAGCCCTCAGTCAGGTTAGAAGCGGAGATTGGAATAAGTGAGTTATGAACTACAAAGTGAGTTATGAACCATGTAGAAGTGAATTACTAGTGTAGTAGAAAAGGCAATGTTCAGCCCTGGTGATGAAGTGGCATGCTTCTAGGCAGGGAGAAGAGTAGGGGAGACTGCAGAAGCGTTCTTCTTCTTGTTGCTGTGTTTTGTAGGACAAAGATATTTGAAATGTTTAAGACTAGTGTACAGCAGCACCTTTAAGCATAGGAGTTCTCAGATTAATAACCTGAAATTTCTGCATCAGAATGACCGGGAACATATAAATGAACATAATCATGTCTACAGGAGGTAAACTCAAGTGAGGAGGGTGTTTAAGTTAATGAAGATATAGTACAACGCAATGTGTGATGAGCTCCCTGAGTTTATTCCATCCTTGGGTATAGTTCCCAATGTCATTTAATGTACTACTCATTACACATCTCTAGAAAACTCCAGAAGGTTGACATGCCAACTATTCATTGCAGCTTGAGTTTTGGTAATTGCAGGATTGTTTCCTTTTGCCTCAGAAAATGCTATTGTCTGACTGTTTGCAGACTTTTGGTTGTGCGTATGGTTATTGTATTGTTCTGCCACCCTGCTCTCCCCAAGAGTGAACATCCAGAAACAAATCTGGCAGCTTTTTTTGCTCAATCCTTAAAGAAAAAAGTAAAGTTAGTTTAAATTTTTCATGGAGGGGGGGGGAAAAAGCCCAAATTTTTATCACTTAACAGAAGTCTGTGTGTTTATCCAACTCTTGTACATTTTGGGCTTTGTGAGAATTTTGCCATTGAGTAAATGGAAATAAAATAGAGCCTTGTCTAAACTATTGAATTCAATGAATCATTTTTTTTTTTATTCAGCTAAATTTCTGTGTAATTCAGAGCACGGTTGTTTAACAGATGGAAGAAAGTACCACTCTAACAGCCTGTATTTAGAGAAAAAAATATGCTAGAGGTTAATGAACTTGAAAAAAGTTTTGGGTGAGTTGTTAAGAGATCTAAAGTTTGGATTTAGCAGAACTTTATTAATAATGATTTGTTGTGATAGTTAACCAAATGGCTTACCGTGCTCCTTTTAGCAAAAGGCTGATTATATGCAATAAAGCTCTGGATATCTTGGAGGAAATCTGAGGAGTGAATTTATAATTTTTTATTTTTTTTTTTTTCTGCAAATACTCAAAATGTAAAAATGAGGACTGTAGCCTACTTTTACATAGCAAGGTAATTAAAGCTGAATACCTAGCTTACAGATGATTCAGATAGCTTTTCAACGTATCGTCTCTGACTCGGAAGGTTTCTGAGATCCAAATCACTGGATGCTGGGAATTGTATTTTGGGCAAGTAATGCTCTGTGCTGGCCCCGTTCTCATACAATTTCACACACGCCTGCTTTTTAAGACAGATGCTGAACTGCCGCGGCTTCTTTGTCTGACCTAGTGCAGACACTCTTCTGCAAGGGGCTGATCTCTTGGGGGTTTGGGGGTTTTTTGTTACTACTTTGTGTTCACGTTATAGCTTCTGCTTATAAGTATTGAAATGTTTTCTATGCTGACATGTATTTGTTGGAAAAAGATATATGCTGAGGCATGGGAAATAGGTTCCAATCTTTCTTCTTGACGTTCCCCAAATTCTATAATACTTCGTAGATTTTTGTGTTCTCTGTATATTTGGACTGACTGTCTGCTTTCCAGGAATACATTAGGTGATGTTGCTGTCAGGGGTGAAGGAGGGAGCAAAAGAGATGAGCGATTCATTGCTCCTGGACTGTTACCTGTTTTCCCCTTGTACTTAAATTGGTAGGGCAGTGTTAGAGGTGTTCTCGCAGAGTTGCCTGTTTTCCCTGAGTTGCAGAGGAGAACATCCCCTACTCAAATGAAACTTGTCCTTAGCCTGTACTCCTTTTCTTCCTCTCAGATCACTTCCTGGCAGAACAGATTATCTGTGTTAGTGAAAATATAAACGTTCCATGCCTCTAGTTGCATCAGTTTTGCCTTTTTAAACTTAGTATGTTTTTCATGGATTGGTACATCCATAGTTGTTGAATGTGAATTTTATTCGCTCATGATTTGCCTTCTTGCGTTAATTCCCTTCGTCTCAAATGGCAACCATGTCAGTGAAAATAGTCACTTGAAGGGTTGGGGTAATAGCAATCCTGGGGGGGTTATAGACCCATTCACTGTGGCACTTGCCAAGGAAAACAGATTTTAAGCTCTAGAGTCCTGGCTGTGGGAGGTTGCTGCAGAAATTGCACTGATTTAGTGCATCTCTTGGGTATTCTGGCCTTGGCCTTGTCTTCCTGATTCTCTTCTTTTCAGGAGAGGACCAGCTGGTCCTCTCCAAGTCTTCTCACAACGCTGGATTTGAAGGAGGCTGTACTGCTGTTACTGTTGCGGATGGTCTTTCCGTTGCCTTGCATGACCTGTCTGTGCTGTTCTGGCAGAAACCTGAGGTAGCTGAGGAGATACAGAAATAATTCTTTATTTTGTATGAATTAGTATATTACCAAGGAGAGAAGTTCTTCACTAATCCAATGATTCTGTGTTTGGATATTGTAAATAAATAGGATAATAAAATGAATACCAGAACTTGGGATTTTAATGTACAAAAATGAGATGATAAATGTATATGAATGGATTAAATGAGAAAAAAACATGCAGTCTGTTTCTTAATGAGAAAAAGAAAGTGCTCTGCAGAGCAACACTCTTCTCCACAAGTCCCACTTCTTTGCTGCATCCTAGTTTTCAGACATTGTTGATTGATTACCAACTAAACAGCTTCTAAGTTAACAAAATGTACTTGTTAAAAATGAAGAAAAAAAGGTTACAATTAGCTATTCTAAACCATTGCCACAGAGTTTAAAATTGCCTTTTCCTGTCACCTTTCTTCCTGGAGCAATATGTTGCTTAGAAATCCTTGCTATTAACATGCATTTTCTGCTATTGAATCTAGTTAGTAATTCTAATATGTATATCTTCAAAAGACTGGAAAAATACAGAATTTTTACTGTGTAGTTTTGCTTGTCAGTCATGTAACTTTGCAGATGTCACCATGCTATGAGACTGACCATGATTGTTTAAAGTTTTCTTGGGGTTTTTTTGCCCTAGTTTCAGCTTTATTTTTATTTGTATTAGAGTTATTGTAGTAGGAGAATCTTATGAAACTAGTTCTTAAGTCAATGTTAAATTGCCATTACTTTGTCAAGGTTAGATCTTGCTAATGAATCTTACCTGAATCCATTCTTCAGAGAGTGGAAAACATATAAATCTATTGTTCTTAGTTGATGAAAGAATAGTCATTAAAAATCATGTCAATATGGTCATGGAAAAGATCATATAGAAGATGCAAGATGTTAACAACTTGTCCAGATCTTAGCGAGCCATCTAATTTAATAAAATTTTTAACTATTCTTGCGTAACAGAATCATCATTGAAAAACTTTCCTCTTTCTCTTTCAAACCAGATCTGAAGTTATTATTTGTTTCAGTTGCAGTCAGATGTAATTCCTGTTTACATATGCCAAAGAAGTTAAATAAATCTTAAGAAGTGAGGGAATCACTGAGTTTCAAAATTGAATTTTTTCTGTGCCATCATGTGTTTTCTCAGGTCAGAGGTAGGTAGATGGCTTGAGATACTTTAGACTGAAATGTCATCTAAAATTTACTGGAAAATATAATGGAGTAGAATTGAAGCAGATTTAGTTTAGTTTAATTTTTTATTATTTTTATTGTTTGCTTATATGAAACATTATAAGCACTAGTGAGGGTCAACTTGTAGGTGAGGAAGAATTACTAAATGAACCCATGCTTTCAGGTTCAGGTGACCCACCAAGGTGCCCTAAATCCCTGTGTCATTCTCTTGAAGGACTAAAGTCTATATTACAGTAAGTCAGTGGGTGTTGAGTTTCTTGATTATTGTTTTTCCCCATTATGGGATATTCCTTTTCTCCCCTCTTTTTGACAATGATATGATCTCTAGAAAGCAGCAGATCTAAGAAAATGGCAATTAGGTTTTAGCAGTGCTATAGCCATCCTACTGTGCATTGGTCCTTCTTGCTAGTTTCAGTGACTCCATTAAGGCTAGCTTCTATTACATGCAAAATAAATCAAGCACATATCCTTCCAGCTTAATGTGGCATTAGCACAGTCTCTGAAGCTTTGGTGTTGAGCTGTATGTCGTCATCAGTGTTCCTTGTTAGATATGTAGCATGTCTCATACATTGATTTCCCTATTTAAACTATACTATTAAATGATAAAATTGTAAATTAACTTCTTGGTGGTTATACATAGCCTTCTAGGGAGTTGCACACTACTTAATATTTATTGTTCTCTTCCTAGCAGTATCTGTCAGTTAGCAACATACTTACTGCGATGCTTTTTCCAACAATTTCAGCATGTCAGAGTCCATCATCTGTGCTGGAAAGGAGTTTTAAAGAAATGCTTTTACTAATATTACATGACTGAGATGTGCTTTATGTTCTCAGACTAACTGATGAAAGGACCAATAACACTTGAATTGGGGGGGTTGGGGAGAAGCATAAGTAAGATGTAAGCAGTGATTGATTTCTAATTTTTTTATATTCTGCTCATCTTGTACAAAACCATTATTTTAAAATGCAAGGAGGGGTGATAACATGAAACAACTCTGACAACTAATAAACTTTTTAGATTATGCTTCATATGTTTACTTTTCATTAAATTTAGGGACAGTTGCGACTATGTTGTTGTGATTCAGTCAACATTTACTTCTATCTGTTTTTCATATACAAAGGCATCGGGGTGCCAGAAAATAAACTGTTAACGGAGAATTAACTTCTTTGGCACGCTTTCATACTTATCTTCCAAATTAAAGAAAATGAAATGGGCAGAAGCAGAGTGTAGATTACCTCCTTTTTGTCAAAAATGGTGGGAATTTGAAAATTAATAATAAAAAAGGGAACAGATGCAGTAACATGCCAGAGGGAGATTAATGTGGAGAGTAAAATCTGTGAGCAACAAAACTGAAGCAAACTGAATCAGTGGGAGGTGGTTGTACAATCAAAATCAGGATAAAAGAGAAATTACAAACAACCCTGCACTTGTCAAAGTAGTAGTAATGAAATCCTGACTCTGCCAGCAGCGAGAACCTGTGTTAGCACTTTGGGGTAAGGCCGGGAGCCGGGTGCCAGGTAGGAGGGCAGCGCGAGGCTGCTGGGCGGCAGCCATCGCGTGTGGAACAGATGGCGGGGAAAGCTGGCCGGGGAGGGGCTCCTTCGCAGAGCTAATCAGACAGTAACGGATAGGGCAGCTGGGAGGACTGACCACCGAGAGGCGAGCGGCGGGGTAGCCGCAGCCTTCCTCGATGTGTGCAGTGGTGTGCCCGCCGGCCGGAGAGAAGACCTTGCAACGTCTTTTCTCTGCCGCAACCGCGCAAACTTTGGAGGTGGGCGGTGGGCATCGCCCCATGCCAGGGAATGGGGGCACGTGCTGGCACCAGGCTCCCTCTGCGGCCTCCAGGGCCTCGAGCGCGTCCCACCTCGGGGTATCGCGCCCCTCCTACCTCAAAAATACATGTCTTTGCTCTCTGTCCTGTTGTGTGATCAGGTTATGTGGTTTTGTGTTTTATTGTAGCGGTATAGTGAACGTAGAATTTGGCGATTGACAGAAATGCTAAGGCATATGGGTCCAGGGACTGATCCAGCAAACCGATATGGAAACTTTGCTCCTGTTGAAAGGTGGGAGGGAGAGCTGTAGGTCAGCACCTTCCCACAGGGCTGTGCCCCTCCAATGAATGGAACCAGTTTTCTGATGTTTTATTTTTGCTGGGAGGAGGCACTTCCCTCCTCATAAATGAGAGCTTGTGAGGAATGAATGGAGGTCCAAGCCTTCTGATCTTGAGTCACATGAATAATTTGACTCACGTAAGAAGTAAAGATCAATAGGATTTCTTGTGCAAGTAAGAGGTAGTCATGTGTGAGAGGATTACAAGGTCATGCCCTGTGTTGATGACTGTCAGCTTGAAAGAGAAATGAAAACAAAATTTTATCAAGGAAAGGGGGAAATAAAATCCTGAAGTGTAGCAAGCGGGACCTGACCTATTACTATCCAGTTTTGTTTGATCTGGATATGTGATACTTTCTTAGACAATTTCAACAAAGAAAGCTACATGTCCTGCATCTGCTTTCTGAACTTGTATATACCTTGTCTGCAGAAGGTTTATAGCTTGGCTCAAGTATTCATTTTGAGCAGGGAGGGGAGGAAACATTACAGGGATTTGAAATAGGTGGTATAACATAGCCATATGCTATTTATGCAGCAGTTTCTGCAATAAATCTAATTTGGTGCTGTCAAAAAAAATTAGACTTATTTGGTATAGCAGCACATTAGTAAATGATTGTGGTAGCTTTGAAAGTTGTCATTCACTCTGCTTTACTTGCAATAGAATCTTGCAGAGCTTTTTTTTTTTTGCCTGAGAAGCTCTGTGAAAATTCTCAGTTCTTTGTCCTGCAGCTGTAAAAACTGCAAATATTTCCACCACTGAAAAGGAGGTCTTGCTTTAAGGTAATTGAAGAAGGAGATGGAAAAAAGAATAGCCTGCATTGTTAACAATCATATGAATGTATAGGGGGATAAATTTCTCCCTTGCCTACAGGTTTTCATAGTGCAGCTGAAATTGTTTATCTGATTATACAGCATGTAGATAAATTAGTTGCTCTGCGTTATTATAGAAGGTAAAATATTTTACCTGCCATGATAAGACCATATGCTGCTTTATGAAGACTGATACTGAGTGATTTGAAATAAATTGGTTCTGTCGTCTTCTGGCAGTGTGTTGTAAAATTTCCGAAGCTGATATACTCTGTGTCAAGATAACACACAATTATTTAAATATCTTTCTATTTAATATTTTAAACATATTTAAGTTATTGTACAGACGTATAAAAGCCAATGATGAATTTTGTAGGGGAAAGAAAGAAATTCTAAGTAAAGGAGTAAAGAACAGATCCAAAATCATATATTAATTTTGAATATGAAAGTATTTATAAATCACCTTTTTTCATTTTTAAAGAGTTTTAACGTGGTTGACAATTTTATTTATTGTCCTACTATACAAATTTCTCAAGGAAAAGTCACTAATACATTTCCAATTTTTAGTCTTAGATTCATCTAAATTTTTCTTCACAGCATTTCAACGGCAACTGGTCACATAGAATTTCTCTAATGATTGCATCAGGTTGTTGAGGCAGCCAGATTGCTGCTGCATGTAGAGTGTGGTTCAGAAGTAGTGACAGTACTTAAAGCACTTTGGAGTGAGTAGTGAATTCAGATGAAATACAGAAGAGACTAACTGCTGTAGAAAACAAATGTCTTTATAAGGTCTTTGTTTTGAGCAGTTATTATTCAGCACTAACAGTAATAAGTTTATGAGTGTGTATCAAATATTTACTTTGATCTTATTCAAATTAGGTTTTCTATTTGTGTGACTAATGACAACAGGATAATGATTTATTTTTTTGAACCATAAAAGTCTTTTAGATACATGTATTCACGGCTGCTGGATTTTTTGCTGAATTTGCTACTGGAAAAATGGTTCTGATTTTTATCTTTATCTGTGACTTGTTCTAAGGCTTTTCTCTCAAGTACATCTGAAAGCTTGTTTTTACAATAGGCTAAAATGTACTTTTTCAGTCAGCGCTTGGTATTTGTGAACTTAAACAATTTTAAAAGCTGTCTTGTGCTTTCAGAAGTATATTCAAAGTTGTTTATTTTGTGCAGTCACAGTGGTTGTTCATTTTTTGGTATTTTTTTTTCTGTGCAAGATTCTGCTCCTGAAATTCTTGCCTAGAAAAAAAATCCAGCAGAGAACCCAAAAGGTCCTGAACTGGACACTTTGTCCAACTTGACTTTGAAGAGCATCAGCCTGTGGGTTATCACCTCTGGAGAAGGTAGCTGGTGGATAGAGGAATGGAAAAAAAAAAAAAAATCACCTGAACACATCATCTTTGGCTGCCTGGCTGCTCTCCTTGCCCCCGTGCTCCACACCCTTGTGCTGGTGATTGGTCAGGAAAGAGTGTGAGCTGGGAGATGCCTCTCCTGGGTGAGCAGATGAGCACAGCCTCTGCTGTGGGCTACTTAACAGGGCTGAACTCCTTCCCCTGGCTGTGCCGGCAGCATGGCAAGGTTAATAGCATGCTGCTGTTGGTTGACCCTGGTGGTTTCAGTATCAAACTGCATTTTTGTAGAAACAGGAAAAACTGTTCTTCATTAGCTTCTCCTTGTTGGTTAGTTGCCTTCTACAGGACTTAAATCAAACTGGAGAATGAAGTGTATTCTTCTTCTGCCAGAGTTCCTCTTCTATTTCCACTGCATTTGTTCACCTGCATTTGTTCATATAGCTTCCTGTGGAAGAAGATCATAGCATCATAAAATATTCCCTTGCAAATGCCCCATATAAGGTATATATCAGTATTAAGTTATTATTCAGCTAAACTTGTGCCATGTCTGTCAATCTAATTTTCATTAGAAACAAATTCAGACCTAACGTAAGTATAAATGCATTTCTGCTAATGAGGTTGGATTACCTCCTGGATTTGATCCCGGAAAGCTTTACTTTAAATTCATTTTTGGTGAAATGATAATAAAATGGGTGGATCATTGTAATTGCTTACAAAACTTAAAATATGTATTTTATTTTTTGGTACTGTATTTAATCTTGGTGAAAGGTTATCTTTTTTTAAAGGATACCCAAGGAAAGCAGTGAAATTGAAAGGTATTTCTTATTTTTGAAGAATGAAACTGTCAGGTTAGTTTTAACTAACTGAGGAGGTTAGTTAATAATTCAGAAACTTTTCATTGTCAGTGTGTATTCCAGGAACTGCTAAAAATGATGTATCCTGTTGACAGTATGAATTTAGTCTCAGCCCTGACAAAGAATCTTTACAATTTGCCTCAATGTGGAAAGCAGTATTCTAACAAAGAGTTGCATCTGTGTGTTTTACAAGGCTTGAAAACAAGAAAAAATATTAAGAAATTTTTCCCTTAATAGCATCGCATTTGAAGCATCGATAGGTAAGGTAGAAAAAGAATACTGAAAATTAAATAATTTGCAGCGAATTCTGTTGGCTGCTTTAAGCTTTTACTGTAAACTCTCTCTTTCAGCTGTTCCCATTTTCTCTTTGTATTTTTTGTTCAATATCTCTATTACATGGTGTTAAAACAAGTCAAAAGCTTTCATTTATTTTATTTGTAATATTCTTCCACTTCTTTACATAGCTCTGCAAAGTCTTTCTCAGATTCTGCTAGTCTTAGCAAGAAGGAATAGATACACGTATATGAAAAAAAACACATTAGCTCTTGGAGTTAACAAATAACGATTAAAAGCTATTCTTTTGCTTCTGTATTATTTCTCCTATACACCAAACTGATCTTCACAAATACAGGACTGTAAAGAACTTCATCTGCTGCTGGTTAGCAGGAGTGGATTTAAATCTACACCGACAGTTCATTTGACAATGACCTTGAGGGGCTTTGCTTCTTGAAGAAGAAAGCAGAAGCTTGCGGTAAACAAAGTTCACTTCTGACAGATGGATTGAATGACAGAAAGGTTGCGAGTGCCAGAATAGCCCTGGCAGAGGAGGAAATGTTCAGTGGAATCCAACAGGAGAGGAGGTGTGAACAGGTGCAGGGTTGCTGACGGAAGGGGAACCAGATGGAAGGAGCCAGAGCCAGTTTATTTAAAGGAAAAGGCAGAAAACACTGAAAGGCTGTGCGATCAGTGGCTAAAAGTGTGCATGGAAGAAGGTAAAAATTCACAAAGCAAAACTGCACAGTGGGATATCTAGCACTTAACATAATGGTAGTAATTTGTGAGTTTCATTTTAAAGTTGCTATTGAAATATGTTTCTCCCTTATTCTTGACAGCATAAAGAAGAGAGATTTATAACCTGTCCAAAAAACCCCCAAAACAAAGCACCAACAAAATATTCAACTGTTATATTGCCTGTCCATTATTTCTAATAAGAATGTGCAGTTACAATCAGGATAATACAAAAATTATGCCACACTTGACCAAATGAATAAAAGGCATAATAAGGCTGGATTTTTATTTTTTGACTCACCTTTTTGTATCTAGCTCCTGTCATAAGTGGACAGATAAACATACCTTTCACTGGAGTGTTTCTGTAACATCTAGAGCAAATCAACAACAGTAAAGTACAATGTCATGTTAGCACAGTATTTTTCATCTTTTGTGCTTTTGGTTCTAAGCCTGTCAGTTTGCTGGAATATGTGGTATCTTGCTGTAGGATGGGGTAGAAGTCTAGCTCACCCTAGATCAAATTCCCTGAAAATGAAATACTGTCTTTCAAATTGTCATCCTGAAGAATTCTTTGTTCTGTCAAATGGTTCAGCCTCTTCCTAAGATGGGCTTGTGAGGCTTGGTCCTTTGGAGGGAATTAAAAAACATTCCTCACCTTCTCAACTTCAGCAATAGTTGGGAGCATTAGCAACTTCCACATATCAGGCCTGTGGCAGTTTAACTGCAGGTTGGGTGTCCAAACGTAGTGTCCATGAAAAATGCAGGTAACTGTTCAGCAGTCATTCATGGTGCATCTGTGATCTACTGGATCATTCAGCTGTGCTGATCTGATCCAGATCAGGTGTGAGCACACAGTCGCTTTTGAATTAGCTAGAGCATGCAATACAGTGTTTATGCTGACTTTATGCCAGCTGCAGGAAGGACAGATGAGACCTGATTCAGCATAAAGCTTGCTGGTACAAAGTTAACGTACCAAAAACATTGGGTTTTTGAACAAATTTAAATTGGCAGAGTGGGTTCATAGCAGATCAGGTCTCTGCATCATTTAGCTGCATCATTTTTTGATTCAATGGTAGGAGCCTGATGGTTGAATTTACTGTGTTTACAAGCTGAGCCTTGGAGTACAGAGTCACAGTTGTTTGAAGCTGGTCTAAGTCTATGCTGTTACTGAAAAGGCAAATCCCTAGAGTGGTAATATTTGACTATGTCTGGCCTCATATATTGCCAGACCCTTGCTTCTGCTGACACTGGAAGGAAGACACCTGTGTGTGATCAGGTTGTTTAGGGAGTTAATCAGATTGAAAAAGAATAATTTCTTGAAGAATAAGTTGTGTGAGTGCTAATTATAAGAGGATGAAAGGAGGGCTACACCTCTTACACTGACAAGACTGGCTTAAATGTGTCCTGAAGCTACATTGTAAGAGGCTGCTGGTGCCAAATTCAAGAATGACCATAAATCAGGAAAATTATTCCTTTATTTTAAATACAGTGAAAATAATTTAAATAATTTTGTGTATACAGAGTACATGCCTGTAAAAATGTTCTGTGTTAAGCAATTATTTCAACAAACAGTAATTTGTAAAAGGGGCTTGTGGAACAAAGATAGAAAGAATATTCCAGATAAAGGCGTGCAGTACTATGAAGCGCTAGGGCTACATACTAAGACTTGACAAAAATCTTATCTTCTCATGTTCCATGCAACTTGTACTCTGTATTTAATTGTCTGTTTCTATAGGGACTTATCAGCCAAATATTTCACAATCTGATGGTAATAGTCACGGGAGTATTGGTGTTTACTTACAAGGTACGTATCTTGCTGGCAAGGCTTATAGATGTGCCAGAAAAATCAGATTTTGATTCCAAGTCAGTGTATTTGACCTAATACGAGATGTTCATTACTGCTAGAGACACTTTTCTCTAACAATGAAATAGAGGGCAGTTGATGATATTTGACTGTGACTTGGGATACAGAGTACTGTTCAGATTGAAAATAAGTTATTGTCTACATTGAGGAACTGGTAGTTTTTTGTATCTATCTTGAAGGCATAATGGCAAAAGAGTAAAATCATATTATAGCCTAGGTGTTTGCAAATTCTTCCTTCTGTGCTGAATTTAAAGTAAGAAACCCAGTCCTTTCATTTTGTTAACTGACCCGGTAAGTAGAAGCAGAGATGGAATATATCATCAGTCATGTGTATGCCCAAGTTAACTATATTCAAGATTCTTTATTTCAGTAAACTTTCATAGGACTAACACTGTGTGGCTCTCTGTTCCTATGCCCCTACAGTTTTTCTTTTTTTTTCATGCCCATTAATATCTTCAGTTACTGGAGATAATTTTTAAGTAGTTTTGAGGTACGACAAGTGCAAAAAAATAGAGTAGGAATTTTTTTCATTTGCAGCCATTAATGTATGATGTCTTCTGATGCCTCAATAGGGCTTAAAGGGCAAAGTGGAAATTTTAGACTTAGTGTTTAATTGTTTCTGTAGACCTCATTATTATATAAAGTGTAAATATATGTAAAAGTTATAAGGCAGTTCCAATGGTGTAACTGCATTCTAAATAGAGAAAGATGGAAAAACTTTCCAGATCCATATTTAAAGAGCTGAATCAGTTTGAATGCTTAATTTTTTACCCCTTGACCTTCACATAACTTTTCTAGTTGCCTGTAGTAGCTTCCACTCCTGGTGATTTTGAGGAGAAAGCTCTGACATTTCATTATTTTAGGGAACTTTTTATTTCTCAACTATTGTAAAAAACAGTAACTAAGATTATTTTTAATTAGCCTTAGTTCTCATGAATAGGCCCACACGTGTCCTGAACAATGATGCAGTCCTTCAGTTCTACCAATTAAATTAATAGTTAGGTCTCTTCAAGAAAATTTGACCATGCGAATACAGATTTTACTGAAGCTCACCAAACACAGTGTGCTGACTGGGGCAGTTTCCAGAAACTTGAGCTTTCTGCTGAGAAGACCTGGCAACCTGCTCCAGAATCAGCATCCAGTCAGCTCTCAGAAAAAGACAAAAAGAGCAACTCAGTGGGTAATTCCCTCAATGGGATACAGGAAGGGCAAGTTTTCAGCTTCTTGGAGAGGTTTAAAGAAATGACCTGATCATGATGCTTTTAAAAGGTATTTCTATATAATTCTTGCACAAGCATGCACGTGTGCTTCTTTTTTTATTTATTTTTTTACATAAGAACATACGTTTCATGCCTTCTGCCCTGTAAAAGTATCAAGAGCCGTAAAATCCAGTCTAGGTGGATTTACACATGCACAGAAGAAATCAAAACCTTTAGTACAAAAATTCAGATGGCAGAAAAAAACGAACAGTGTTTTAGAAGAGGAAACCACCAAACGCTGTCCAGCTATGTCCTTGGTCACAGCAACCATATGTATTAACAGTTACCTATTAGATGAAAATTTGTAGGCCTTACAAAGGAAGATAACCAAAACAATCCATGCCAAACTAAAGGTTGCTAGAAGCCTGACTTAAGGGAAGGGGAGAAATCTTGTGACCACGAGCCTTCTTATGGAGTTGATCCAAACATATGAGCAAGGCACATGCTCTAGAGCTCTGTTAATTTAGAAGGCTTGGAAAGTAATAATTTTGAATCATAGCTACACTTGAAACCCGCATGTACCTATTTACCTGCAGAGTTAAGGGTCTTACTGTGTTGCATTTCCTTACTTAAATGTTTGAAAATACTAAGACCAGATAGCATATGATAAAACGCAGTAAGCACACTCTCCAGTATAAATGGCTGAATAGGATACTGCAGAGCTGTTAAATTGAAAGGCAGGTCTGAAAGGAGTTTTAGGAGTTTTACATTAAGAGAAAGAATTATTTATGACTATTCTTTGGAAGAATGACTTCTTGGTAAACTATTTTTTTTTTTTTCATATTTACAGACCAACCTTTAGGCTTGTCTGCTGACCTGAAAAAAAATAAAAAATGACCCCTTATTCTTCTGTGTATGACATACTTACAAAGATAAATATGGAATACAGAGGGAAGAAATTTGTGAAGTGTGATCTTACTCTATATACATTCTTTTATGACCTTAGTCATTGTGGTTTTTGAATAGTTTCTGATAGTAAAGTAAGAGATGGCAAAAATTGTTATCATGTTTCCCTTTACAGAATAGGGCAAATATTGTGACCTCTTGTTTCAGCTTTTATTCTTCTGGGGTTTTTGTTAGTCATGAATTTGTGATTTGGTTGGTTGGGGTTTTTTTCCTCCTGTAGCCTGCGAGAAGAGCACGGATATACTCTAATTTTTCCATTCTTCCCTTGACACTTGTAGCTGAAATAATAAGATGAAATAACCTGTTAGAAGGTGGTTCAGAAAGCTGCTTGTAATAGACAATCCAGTATACCTGTATCATGGAAAGTTTGCCATGTAGACTGCTAAAACATTGTTGAGCCTTTGTACCCAAAGCTATTGGTCTTTAGGGTTCCTAATACATGTGGGCTTTCAAGTCCTACTTTCAATAGTGCTTTAGTTGATTTGAGTGCCTTCATGCCAGATTTTATTAAAGATACTGGGAATAAAATGCTTGAGTAACTCCTCAAAACTTTTTTAATTTGGTAGAAAAGCTTTTGCATACATTTATTTTCAAAAATACTGGGAGAAAAAGCTCATTTCCTCTGAAAGAGCTGAGGGAGCCTTCAGCCAAGTTCTTTCCCTCTTCTGAGGTGATTTGTTGTGCACTCGCTCACAGTGCTGGCCCACGTGTCTCTGTGTTATCTAGGAAAGAGATCTGTGCTCGACCACTGAGGCATGTGGTAGAAGCATCAGTGTTCGGCTTGACTGGTCCTCTTGCTGCCCAAGAACGAGTGTTGGTACAGAGTTCCAGGGCTGGTCATCATTTAGACGACAGTCTTGTTAGTTCAGATAGCTCAAACATTTGGAAGACTAAATGCTAGCTACTCCTTAATGAATGATGAAGTTCAGTTTAAAGCAAGTATATCTGAAAGCTGAAATATTTTATAGTTACATTTTTAACTGTAATTAATATGAACTGAAGATGTCAAAAATAATGTTATGATAATCTCTTGTGTGTCACTGAACTAATTACTAGAGTATTTTAATTTGTCCAAATAAGTTCATAGTCCTTACTAATGGATCCATTAGCTTTTTACAAAATGACACATGTTGATCTCATGGAAAAATCAAATATCACTATAGTAAGCATGATTGCTTCAAATCATAGTTGCTTTGTCAGAAGACTTACTGACAGCCTCCAGTCAGATGCCTAATTCTACATCGAGAACCATCCTGTACTTTTTCTTTTTGTGTTTTTACAGTTACCAAACTGAAAAGACTTTCAAAAATACCTACTGTTGAACTGTGTTGTGAAAGTCAAAGTTTTATCAATCTAAATTCTTTTCCTTTACAGTCAAAAATAGACAAGCTGTTATTTATGTCAAATATGACTTTTATATCAGTAGTCTTTACATCCTTCATTTTTCTTTACTGCAAAGCCATTTGGTGGAGAGTAGTCTTCTATTGAAAATGGATCTGTGATCCAGTTTTTCTTTGCTAGTGGTGGGAAAGGTGTTTTGGGGTTTGGAGTTTTTATGTACATGTTTGTTTTTATTAAATTTGGTGGGTCAAATTCAGCCACATACTTTTATGTTAACTTTGAGGTCGAAGTGAATTTTCACTTCATTTTTAGCAAGGATTCTTTTAAGGTTTGCCAATGATGGCAATATTCTTCTTCCAGTGCTATAAGCTACAGTTTACAGTGCTTTTTGTTTTGTCAAGAACATGTAGAAAGCGTAGCTTTCAAGCACTGCAAACCAATATCCAGTTCATTGAGATATGAGTTAACTTAAGTTACCTCTGGCTCTTTGCAGCGATAACACATGCTCAAAACAGTCAATGTTTAGAACTAAAATCACTGTGGAAAACGTGCTTCAGAACAGGGCTCGGGAAGAGCTTGAGCTTGTCTCAATGGTTGCTTCTGACTTCAATGGCACAAAAATGAAAGTCACCATGAGTTCAATGCTTCTGCTTTAGTAAAACTGATCAGTGTTACAACCAAATGCAGACTTATTATCAGATGGACATTTGCTTAGTGTTTTGCAAAGAGTACTGTTCGAAAGAACAGTAACTGTTGCTGCTGTCTCCAGTTTTGAGTCAGTGTTTGCATTTGAGTATAGAACAGGCTGTTGCACTTTAACCAGTCTTTCCCCCGTTTTTGATCTCTGTAGATGAAGTTTTTTAAAGAGTTCTGGAATAATTAATCTTTAGTTGACATTTCTGATTCAGATCTTACCTGTGTCATCAAATTAGTCTGTTGTGGCTTCTCTTTACATGTGTCTGTGCTTTCCTTTAGTGAATATGAGAAATTCTGAAGTCTTTGTAAGAGGAGACTTCTTAAATCTTCACACTAATGCTGGAGAGACTAAGGACTGTTTCCTTCTGTATACAGTCTATAGACTTTCTTTTTCTTAAATCAAACACCCCTTTTTTCACAATTCAGAGTAATTGCAAATAATCGGTGTCAGACCTTCTAAAACTCCTGCAGTATTTGCTGGTCATAGCAGGAATACCAATAGATCCTGAAATCTCTTAGGTTGCCTTCTGCATGTTTTATACTTTTTTTTTTCTTATTTTCTTATTTCTCTGTATATGTGTTGGGGAAATTTTCAGTAGGGGGGGCAGAGAGATTGAACTTAGAGAGCAGGGAAGGTGCCAACTCAAGGTGTGGGTGAAAGACTTGCAACTCTGTTTAGACAGCTTTGGCTCCAGGAATTTTTTTCATTCCTCAGCAGCTCTAGGCACCTCAGATACTGTTCTTTATGTGGCACTGGATGTGTTTTAATCCCATAATTTTCTAGGTTCTAAGAAGCTACCCTTCTGTGTAACAATTACATGTGTTCTCCTAGTCTTACAATTGAGCTTTGATCCACTGTATAAACTCATCTTCAACCACTCCATATACATTTCAGCTGTAGGGAACTCACCACACATCTGTTATTTCTGAGCTCTTGAAAGTTTGCTCTATACAGTAAGTAAATCAGGTGAATGGCTCTTTTGGATGGGTCCCCTTAACAAGAGAGTGTTTCTGGTGGCAGTAGATTCTCCGTTTATTTTGAACGTGAACATCAGCATGTGTCTGTCAGAAGGGACCTTAGTAATGAAGAATGGACCTCTACAGGCTTGTTTTGGTGGCTTCAGCTGTGCAGCTGGATACATGCTGAAGGCTACCCCCAGCAGAATGCTAGCCAGCCAGCTGTGTGCCAGATGAAGCACAGCACCCAACTGTACACAGCCATCTCACATGAGACACTATTAAATAAAATACTCTACTACTGACATTTTCTATAGCTGAAAGCGTTGGGGGGATGTGTGAAGTGCTGGTGTTGGGTTTTTTTATTTGTTTGTTTGGGTTTTTTTGAGCAGTCTGTTGCTCATTGCAACTGTTTGAAGGTAAAAAATGTTTGTAAAAGGGAAGGAGTTTGCATAGATTGGTTTCCAGCAAATATGGAAAAAATTTTCCTAGTAATGCTTTCCATATTTGGAACCTACACTTAGGAAATGATGTGAGCATTGCTCCTTAGGATAGCCACAATATGGTTGTGAAGTAATGCTGAGAGTGATGTGATAAAGTGCAATTCAATGTATGAAATTTCCTTTAAAAATGTGCTTTGTTTCCTTAATGCTCTAATATTCTTGCAATATAAATGTATTCTCTGTCTTACCTCAGAAGAAACTGCCTGTGATTTCCAAGGGAGTTTTGCCTAAGGTAGGGCTTGCAACATCAGGACCTGGAATTAGTGTAATGTGACCCACCATTTGTATTGCTTTGGGGTAAATTTGAGAGAGAAAATTTAACATTGTGTGTGTCATGCTGAGATATTGCAATATCTCGGATGGGTTATTAGGCACCAATCCAAAGGTTAAGTGCAGCAACCACATGAGATGTGGCTTTATCCTTACATGATCTATGCCTGTGTTCTGTTTTGGAGTCCTCTGAAATAGGTATTATCCCTAGAATAAAACATGTTTATAAGATTTTATTGAAACCTATCCCAAGCTATTAAATGTTGTTTCAGTAGAAAGATCTGTGCTTACGTGTCATTTGAAATCTAGAAATCAATCCTTGTATGTGTAAACTCACTGACATTTTGAACCTGGATGCCAATGTGCATCAGATAAATATTCACGACCTTTGGGAAAGTCTAGGTATGAATTTGCAGTTTAGGACCTTTTCTAATTTATATGCATATATCTTTTTGGGGTTTTATTTTCCATGCTGTTTTTGCTTGGCTTGCATTAAATAAAATGCTTCAATGGAGTGTGGTAGTCTAGCATTTGTTTTGCCTCAGGAGTAAATTGCCCCATCTTGCATATCTGGTCAAGTAAATTGCTCTCTTGCCTGTGTACTTCGATAATAATACTGGGCTTTAGACCTTCCTATACAACCCCCCAGTGAGCAGAACCACAAGAGGCTGGGCCTATGTGGTGCTAGCAGTCTTCTCTATTGTAATGGATGCATTCATCTCCTATTTACATAAATTAATAGTTAAAACTTGTTTGGTTGCTTAAGAAAACTCATTAAGCTTTCAGAGTAGCTGTATTATGAGCACTGTGGCAATCACTCCCATTGACTTATCTCCTGCTGGTTCACTGGGAAGCAGTCCATCTCGGGGTCAGGTCCCTAAGCTTCATTACAGAATTAAACAAATAGCATTTAAAAGAAAAATACAAATAATATGTTCAATGCAAAGTGAATGCTGGTAAGCTTCCATATGAAAAAGAGGTCACATTTAGAATTTTTAAAAATAAAATCCTATTTTTGTCTGCAAGGCCAATTTTCTTTCAGGAAATAGATCATATTTTTTATCCGTTTTCTAGTAGTCACTGGAGAATGTTTGACATTGTAAGAGAAAGGTCAGTTTGTATCACCTGAAGTGGGAGGAGAATGTTTGATGTGAAAAGCTTGGCCAGATTTTTTGTTATTATTATTTGAATGTTCTGCTTTACCTTTTTAATTTATCATCTTCAGTATATTATTTTTATTTTTATTCATTTCCTATTTGGTTTTTTTTATAGATTGGAGAAAGAGAGCATTCAGCACAGCATTAGCAATGAAGCAAAGGCCCGAGCCCTTCAGGCCCAGCAAAGAGAGCAGGAGCTGACACAGAAGATGCAGCAAATGGAGGCCCAGCATGAGAAAACTGGTAGGTGGTAGGGAAAGATTAGAGCCTGGGCACTCACTCACAAGCCAGGCCCACGCCTTACTGTGAAATGACATCAGGAACACCTGTAACCTTTGGCTGGCCGAAGGGAGCAGATGCTAACTACACCGGAGATTCCGAATTACATATTAGTTAGCGTTTAAAAGAGAAAATGGAAAGTATTGCCCACTGTCTGTTGATTTCAGAGTGCTGCTCTCACATCTGTTGCACCATCTGGATTATGAGTTTATTTACCTGTGTTCAAGAAACGTAAAGCTGAGAGAGACCACAACAAAGTAGAAAAACAAAGGGCTTGTTTTTGGCTGGATTTTCAGGCACACATGTTATATAAAGAAAATAGCATCAGAAGCTCTGCGGGAAATGCTCTGAGCTTACAGTTAAAGTCTCCTGAATAGCATTGAACAGTTCCCACAGTACACACATTATAGCTACTCTAAAAGCTTAATGAGTTTGCTTCGGCATCCAAACTGGAGAAAAGCTTTAGCCATTAATCGGTTCTTAATTCACTGTCGCAGCTGGATGTAATTCACTGGCTCCAAATTGATATGTTCCTTTATTTAATCTTTGCAGCCTCAAACATTTTTAGCATTACCATGTGCCCCCCCCACATCCTCAATCTAGAAGAAAGATGTTTAATCCCTTGCATACTTCAGGTTCTCATAATAGGAGACTTCATTGCATTGACTTAGCCGATCAATAACTTCTAACTTTAATCTGGAAATAAAAAGGGGTTTTCCAAACAAACAAAAAAAAGCCTTTTGTTATTGCAAAGTACTATGCCAACAACATTAATAAAAGTAAATATTATAAATAAAACAAAACAAAATTTTTTTAAAAAGGGATTTTTTAGAGAGGAAATCTCTAACCCCTGAGCATAGAAAGAAGGAGGAGCTTCAGCTCTTATGGAACATGATATATTCATGTGTTTAATAAAGTATCATTTGTACGCATCAGTCCTGCAATGCCTTTAGGAAAACCATGTAACATATTAATCCTAAGCAGCATTGGATAATACCTGAGGAGCAGGCATGTTTATATCTGCTGTCTGATTTTATGCCTTTTTTTCAGCATTATCACAGTACTAGAGGACTTTTCCATGTGTTCAGGGAATGCAAACAGCTTCATTATGGCTGCTGTCTACACTGTAAGAAAAGAAAAGGAGCTCTCAGAATCATCTTTCCCTCCTTTAGCCAGCACATCTGCATATGACCGTGTGTAATTTTGCACAAGAGAGATGTAATTTACCCTCCTGGTGCATGAATTGTCCCAGTATACAAAAATGAAACAACATTATATCTGGGTTTGGTTTTTTGTATCTCTAGTAGGATTAGAAGGAGTTGAAAATTATAGTCATTTATTATGTGTTTAAAGAATCCTTTGGTTGTTATGACCCTCCACACATACAAGGAATTTGGTTAAGAATAGTCTCCCTTTCTCCAATTTTAAAAGCAAAACTGAAGAAACATCATTTTGTAGTATCTTCCTTTTGAAAGAATAAAGATGCCTGAATGCTAGGTCATGAGTTTTGGTGCAGCCCAAACTCACAGTAACTAAACATTAATTTATAAAATGGTTTCACTACAGCTGTCACTGGAGAATAAGTCTATATCTTATCATTTAAGAAAAAGAAATTACGTTAATTATAATAAGCTCAAGGCCTGATAAATAAAAGAACTGCTTTTTTAAGGAGATACTGAATAAGTCTACAGTTGTAGACTCAAATGAGTTTGGGTTGTCAGTGTATCCTCTGCACCAGTAGAGCAAGCAAAAGTCTGCTAAAGCATTGCTTGCCAATTTTATTCCTCCTGGAAATGTCAATTAGCTTCTAGCTAAAAGGCAAAATTACCAGATTAGATATCTAGTCTTCATGGTGACTCTTCTCTTACAAGACCAGATTCAGTGGCAACATTGCTTTAACACTTTAGCTAATTATGACATAGAGTTTTAATTAGGTAAATGATGGTGTCTTGACTCCATACCCAAGTAGCTGAAGTTTAAAAAACATTTCAAAACTAGAAGGATCTAGAAGAAAGAAATTAGGAATATATAAAATTGTTTCTAAATTATCTATAAATTTATATAATTAGAAAGGAACTTCATAGTTTCATAATTTTATGATTTCTAGTAGAAGAACTGGATTCATTGCTGACTTCCCAGAATACATTCATAGCAAAATTGAAGGAAGAATGTTGTATGTTGGCAAGGAAGTTGGAACAAATGTCAGAAAAATACAGGTTAGTATATTTTTCTTAAATTGCCCCTTTTATTACTAGGACATTATTTTTTTAATTTGTATTTTAATATTTATTATTATTCATTTTGTTCCAGGTATTACACATCATATCAATGTAATATATGCCCTTTAAGCAGTGGCCCTTTAAGTGGCTGAAGCTGGGAGATGAATCCCATCCAGAGTGTTTGGGGAAGAAATGAGAAACTTGCTGAACTGTAGGCAGTCTTCCCTTGCAAATGTTGTGATGGGTACTTGAGAGAGAAGAAAACAGAATTTTTCTTCTGAAAAAGCAGAGCTCTTCTGCTAAAGTAATGCAAAATCTAAATAGATTCAAATCATATTATTATTCCAGCAATAAAAATGCACACAGACTTTGTTGCTAGAGCTCACAGTCACAGACTAGTAACTGTAAAGGATGAAGGAAAGACAGAAAACATACTGTGAAAACACATTATTCTCTGAAAATAAATACTAGAGATTGCCAAGTGTTTCTCCACCTAGCAGCATTAGCTGACTATGTCAGGAACCTGAAAAAGGGAAAAGGAGCCCTCTTGCATCTCCAGAAAGTGGTATATTTTACACAAGAAACTGTAAGGAAGAATACATGAAAGTCGTTCTGAGAAGTGGCCTAAAATAGCTTGAACTTGCCTTCATTGGAGCTGGAGCTGCTGCAGTCAGTAACAAGAATGGAGAAATGGGTAGGGACAAAGAATGTAAAAATGAGAAGAGAAAGGTAGAACTGGGGATGGTGGGAAATGAGTCTAATACAGATGACTGCAGAGAGCGATATGATCAGGTGCAGAAAATTACTTCGGCCAAGTTTTAAGTGCGTGATCAGCATGTATCTTTCAGTAGCACCTCTCCAAAAGGCAATCTTTGTTCTCATTGTCACTGGATATAGTGTAAAACTACAATTCTGGGACAGAATGCTGTAGGTTTGTCTTCTGAAAAAAAAAAATAGTAATTTGGGGAAGATTTTATAACTTATTTCTTAAGTATATTAATAAAAGCAGATCACGAAGTAGCAGTGTGCCCAATTTGCATGGAAAATATATTTTCCATTTATGGTTTTTTACATATTTTTGACCTTACCATAAACTGAATTTTGGACCTGGATGTATTTTCTTGCTATATTTGTAGAATCTTTGTGCCTTAGTTTCCATGGGTTTAAGAAATAATTGGTATATTACCAGTACCATTATTTACTTGGTGAAACACTCAAACTCTTTTAATAACAGATGTAATAATAAGTTTTATTTGAATATTTTTGCTTTTGATGGGAAGTGCCCATTTGTAGTAAGAGACATTTCAAAACTATCTGTGACAACTACATATTTGCACAATTTCAGTGGGATGCATCCGAATGGCACATATATTTTTATATTTAATGTGAGTTTTCTGAGAAATCTGAACTGAAGTTTATGTGTTTATATGTAAGCTGGAACCATTCTTGTGAGCTAGTCCCTATACAGAAATGTTTCAGAAAGACAATGTCAGACGAATTATAAACCCCTCAAGCTGTGCAGAAAGAAGAGAGTGTCTGTTAAGATTTTCATGTACATAGGCATGTTTAAAAATATAGTCCTTTGTTGATTTTTTCTCTTGTTTTATTCTTTTTCTTTTCCTCTGATTGTCACTGTCTGAGTTTCTAGGTTGTAGATTAATGCTCAACACTACCCACTGTGTATTTGTGATTTGCGTTTTGTAATTAAGGGGAACAATGGGAGTCCATTGGGTCTCGTTATATATAATGGTTGGTTTAATTTGTTTCACTTCTATCTTGTTAATTGTAAATTGATCATTAAGATTTGAATTCTAATCTGTCACCAGGGTTATGAGTATTGAAGCTAGAGCAATGATCCTGGTTTTAATCACTGATGATGAGAAACAAATTTTATAATTTTGGTACATATTGCAGTTCATATATTTTAACACTGTATTTTATGGTGTTATAAATATTGTTAAATGACTTTTAGTGTAGTTTTACTGTTTGGACTATAATGTATAAATTATATTACCGGTTTGGCAACAGTAGGCATCCAACTGTGTGAGTTTAATTGAAGTAAAGAACACATACCCGGCTGAACTATTTTTCTGCATGTTTGGTTGACTGCAGTCATTGCACTCAATACCAGGAGTGAAATGTTTGTTGAAGGTAGCTGTATGAAGATGGGAAACAGTCTGTCTGAAGGTTCAATCGTTAAAATTATATGCAACAATACTGCATCAGCAGAAAATATTTTAGAGCATGTATTTAATTTCCATACAAGTAAAGAATTGGTTTTAAGAGCAGGAAAAGGCAGTGTTTAAAAAGCACTGCAATGCAAAAGGTTGCTCAAAGGAGTAAAGGCAGGATTGCCACTTTAGTGTTCAAAAGCTAGCACATCCGACTGACTTTGAATTGTGACTATTTAACGGTTGTGCATTTTTTTGCCTCTTGTAATTTGTGTGTTTTGGAGAAACTTGTTTGGTTTTTCTTCCAAGACTCTTTCAGTGGGGATGGTAAATAAAACCTTAAATTGCTTTTTAAATAGGTAGTTGAGGTAGTTGAATGGATCCAGAAGAATAGAATATGCTCCTGCCCCATATCAATTATTTTTAATATACTGACAAATAAATGAGATTTGGCAAAATCTATTATGCCTTTAATTACAAGCGTGCATTTTATATTTCATTTTCATGTGGTGATGTAGCTTTGCTCAGTGCAGTCAAAATAATATTGATTTCATACAGCTCTTCTAAGTGTATCAGATCTCTGAGGCACACACAAAATACATGACTGCATGACTTGTAGGGCCAGCCTGAGTCTGCAGAAGTGCACCTTCATGCAGAGTTCAGCCTAGATGGCAGCACTCCAAATGTCTGCATGCTGCAGTTTCTACTAACTCCACCACATCTTACTGCTCAGACTGTTAAACTCAGAGTAGGTCTTGTGGAGCACCATCGTCACATCCATGCTGTGTCCTTTAGTTGTGCTGAATCCATCCGACATAGTGCTTAGCACATAGATATTTCTAACTTGTCTCTGTCCCTGGCGTTATGAGTGGGCTATCTCTGAAGCTCAGCACTGTGTACTTTGATTCCTGTTCCTCTCTCTCTTGCACCCCTGCTGTGATACCCTGGGAGCAGAGTAATTCGAAAGCATTTACGTAGAACTGGTCCTGCCCCTGCCTCCTATATAAATGTGCTATCCCATTCAGTACAGTCATCAGGCTTATTACAGTGTGGTTGGTTTTGGAGGGGGGGGGGGTTGTGGTGGTTTTTTACCCCAACAATTTGTCAAGTTATTTAAATATCAAACAGAATTAGCTGTTCTGTCTTTGGAAACTGAGGTGGATGAAAAGTATATTTAAAGATGTAGAGGGAAACTTTGACAAGTGATGATGAAGACTCTTAGTGTGCACTATTGCGCTGGGACTGGTGTTCTCTAATGCTGACGCATGTGAACCTTTTAACATTGACCTTAGTAGGCATTCTGCCCTTCATATGTGCTGTCCTTCAAAACTTCAGTGTCATTAAATATTTGAATCTTGGTTGTGAGACTCTTAGATATTTACATGGAAAAGGCATTGTGTAAATAATGTCTTAATAGGCTGCTTTTTTTTTTTTTCCCCCCTGAGTTCAACTGTAATTACAAGAGATGTTTTAGGAGTAGACAACACTATAATACCGTGGTTCAAAGCATCAGGCATTTATGGCTGTATTTTACAGATTATGCTACTCATGTTACTTTTGTTTCATTAATTGTAATATTCAGTAGCATTTTAGTTTTGTTTGATTTGAATTCCTTGATCTTTCCAGAAAGACTTCAGGCACCTTCAAATATGATGGGGATGAATAAGTCCTTATAAAACTATAGGGACTTCTATCACCTTGAATGCTGCTTCTGCTGTTTCCATGAATGAGACAATCACATATAAATAGAGAAAAAGAAGCAGGATCCCCCAGTTGGGAAACCCTACAACCATGGTGATTTACAGTATTCCTACATGGCAAATTCAGTTGCTGAATTTTGCTGATAAAAAAAGGAATGCAGTATTGAACTTAGTCCCTGTTACCACTTGGTTGGGTTTTGTCACATCAGGTCTCTGTTGAGCTGCTCTGCAGTGGACCTTTGCTTTTATCCACTGATTGTCTGTCTTACAGTATCAGTATCAAGTACAGACTGCATTCACATTGTGTGATAACAGTTGGTCCAGTTGGCAATGCTTTGTTAATGCTGACATTTAAGTTACTAGTATTTCTGTTAAATGACCAGTGTACAAATTCAGTTTCTGCTACCTTTCTGTAACATCCTGCCCACTGTTATGTGTACCTATCCAGGAAACTCCTGGGCACTGAAGTTTGATGTACAAATATATCAGCACAATTCTGATGTATTCATCTGTGATGTTCCTTAACAGAGCTATAACTCCCTATCTAAATTTAATTATATACAGTCTTTGTCCAAAGTTTCCCTTGCTAAGTTCTTTTGGATTCACAGATGATACCATGCATTGTTCTCTATTTAAACATGAAAAGATTATGTTGTCATTTCTAGATTTGACTTGTCAATGTAACAACATGATTTTGAGGGAGGAGTATTCCTTCCCCCCTGCACTTTGTTGTATTTTTCAGAATGTCAGTTGTTGTTGCATTCTATAACAGCCAAGAAGGTAAAGTATCTTTCTGCTGTAATTACAGCATATTTAAGTTTATGATTTAAAGATATATCTGAAGCTTTTTAATCTCGAGATCTGGAGTGGCAGATGCCATAAATCAAATTTGTTTGCTTTTGATTCGTACTTTTTGATGGTATTGCAGATTCTGACATGTTCTCATTAACCTTTTCCAAAGAGTTAAAATTGTACAAGTGCATCATGTATATTTTATCACAATTTAATCTGAGCTCTTTTCCTGATATTAAGAAACAGCTCATGCCTGTTTCTCCATGGGCTGATGGTTAGAGATGTAGCAAGTAGCAGTCCCAGGTCATTCATGGACCTGGTGTCTTTGCTCACCCGTGAAGAATAAGAATTGCTTAGAAGTGACTAATATTCTTAAAGACTGTGCTGAGTTTTATGTAGGTTAGTGTGTGCCTGTATGATTTGTCCCTCGTTTCTTAAGGTTTTATTAATTTTCCTCTTAACGTGGCTTTGGTTTTTGGGGGGTTTTTTTATTTCTTTTTCTTGGGGGGGGGTGGAGGCTGGAAGGGTTTGTGGGGTTTTGGTTTTGTTGGGTTTTTTGTTGTTTTTTCATAAAATATGTGTAATGTGTTTTTGGCATATGAGGTTAAATAAAGTTACTGAAACAGTACCAGTATTTAGAGTTTGACCTGTGCAGTGGAGTAAAGGTTGAAGTTTTTAGTAGATGTTTTTTTAAACTAAATGTTAGCTTTTGCTAATAAAGAGGTTGAAATGTGTTTTCAAAGTGCTAGCCAAATTCTTGCTTAACAAGTATGAATTTACATTTATTGATCTTATTTAACATCATGCATAATGCCAAGTGACATGCCTGTTTAAATGAGGCTGAAATTAGCTTAGCCAACCTATGACTGAGTGATTGCCATTGGCATATTTACCAGATACCCTTCAGCATCATGTTCTTTTGTCTCAAGATTTTCTGAAACAGAGTTTTGTTTCTGTACATTCTAGTAATAGCTTGTTTATGCATTACATATACATGTATGAAATTTTATAAATGCTGAAGCCACATATTGATGGCACGCTGCAGGATGAAATCTGACAACATCCATCATCGCTTTGTTTTACTTCTGTAGATCTGAAGTCAACCAGCTTAGTCAGGAAAAAGAGTATCTTCATGGCAGATTGGAGAAGATGCAGAAACGGAATGATGAATTGGACCAACAATGTATCCAGCATGGGAGAATGCATGAGAGGATGAAGTCAAGGTAGGAGGTCCTGTTAATCTGTCCGTATGTGATATGCTCAACTGTAATGGTTGTGTTGTGTAAACATAAAAATGACACTAGGTTGTGTGAAAGGCATTTTCCTTATGAAAATGACCATTCCTTCTCCCTCCCCAAGCATTCTGTCAAGTTTTTTTTATAACATCTTTTGCTTGTGCCATTTTAGATAAATAAAAGGAAAGCTTGAACAACATAGTCTTCCAAAGAATTTAAGCCTAGTACATATGTGTGTGGGCTGCTTCGGCTGTTCTCTGCTCTTAACTTGGATGAATAGTCTTACCATATAAAAAAAAAAAAAAAAAAGGGAGGGAATAGGGGGGAGGTGGGGAGGAAAGACAGAGGAGGTTATTCAGTGATACAAATGTAGGGTACAGATGTGGATTCAATTATGCCATGTAATAGTTGTATTTTTGAGGTTTACCATCATTTAACTTGCATAAACAGACAAATCTTAGTGAAGATCTCAGTAACCAGAGAAATGCTAACAGCTTCCAGGCACCACTAGCCTTTCAGACAAGCAGTGACTTCCTCAGGAAGAGCTGGAAGCAGCTGCAGCAAGACTAGTATGAAATATTTCCACCAATATCAATTGACTCTTCTGTCCAGAGTGTCCAGACTGATAATACCTTGTGCTGTGATATGGATTAGATGTCCTCAGAGATCGCTGTGGATTCTTTTCCTTTTTGTTCCAGAAACTTCATCTATGCTCTCTTGTTCTGTTTTCCACTCTACATTTAGTATAACAGGCACTGAAAGAGCTTAAGCATGCTTGTGGAGGTAGAGGATGAAGTAAGGAGGAGGCTGAGCAGCAACTCTGCAAATCCAATCAGCCAGGCTACCTCTTGTCAGTACTGAAAGGCAAAATGCAGTTTAACTTCATTTAGACTAGACAGTCCTTACTGTGAAAGATTGTTTCCTTTTTTGATCACTGACCTACTGACAGGAACAGAGCTTGCATGCATTGAAGCAGGCAGTCCTTTATGCTCATTTTTTTTAAAGTATTGATTTTTAATTTTTTTTTCTTTTTTTGCTGCTTTCCCTTTATTCTCTGTCTATGTAAGCTTCTTCCTTCCAAGCACTTCATGCGTCCATTTCAGTTGCCCAGACCCCCTTCTTTCCTCTTCCTTTTCAGATTTCTGTTTGTTCCTCATCCTGTTCTTCTGTAACCCTGGATTGTCATCCTCATTTATATCTCGAAGAACAAAGTAATTCAAAATGCTGCAACTGTGTCCCTAATCTGTGTGACCATTTAATCTTTCCTTTTATCTCACCTTCCTTTCGGTTTCTTTACTCGTGGTGGATTCTTACCATATGGAGAAATGAGGACTGAAGGTTACTTCCAGGAGAAAAGAAAAATTCCCCCCCTCTTTTTCCTCCTAGCTGTTCTTCTGTAGAATTATTAGTATCCAGTTGAATTTAAGATTGCTTTGTAAGTTTTTGAGAAAATCTTTCCTCTGTCAGAACCAAATAAAATTGATCTACTGGAAAATGTTGCTTATTCTTCGCTGCAGCAGCAATGATTTATACACTAGAAAAGACTTAAAGCATTAATCCAGAAAAGAAAAGTGGTTTGAAAGCAGAGTGGCCATGCTGCAGGCAATGCCTTACCTTCTGCTGCTGTTTTGCTGACAAGGAGAGAAAACAGGACAGTAATAGCATTTGTCTTATTTAATATTTTAAAATATGTAAATATGGAAGAAATTATCAATTATTTGAAACATGAGCAGTATACTTTGCCAGCATTTTAAGAGGGGGCTCTTTTAACGTATTTTTAATTGTGATCTTGCACTGTATTAATTTAAAATCCAGGTAATAAAGGAGAAAGTATAACTACTACAACAAATAAATCTCCCAGTTCCTTATATTTATGTTGAAAGACTTCCACCAAATCAAAACATCCAATTTTGAAAATAGAGATCTGACTATGCTACTCAGTAAAAGCAGAACAACAAATAATAATAATTATAATGTATTTTGCCTCAGATTTTCATCCATCACTTAGATACTAATAATCACAGCAAAATACTATTAACACGTTAACACATTTCCCCTTTGTATGTAGCTACAAATAACTGATCTTTTTGCAACACAGTCCCACAAAGTGCATTCCTATCTAATTTTCTAGCTGCTGTTTCTCTGGCTCTCTTTAGAAAGTTTCTTGTATCAAAATGATTTTGGCTAAACTTGGGACCTAACATTTACATTTGAATAATGAGGAATTGTTGTATTTGTTTAAGAAAAAATCTTTGTCAATAATTGTGTTCTCTAAGGAGAATATGATAGGCCCTGATATAACTATTTTGTGGAAGAAGCAAGATCTAATTGATCAGTCAGAATTTCTTTTTGAGAAAAACACTGTTTTGGCAGTCATAATAGTTGCATTCCTGAAAGTGAACAAGAAGATAACTCTTTTACTGCCTTTCCTATCTTTCGGTATAAATACATGCTGCAAATGAATACAGTCCAAAATTATATAAGCAAGTTTTAAAGAAAGAGATTGCAGTCATTAAAGAGGATATTGAATCAGCCTTTTCAATGTAATGGAAATTTCCAGCCCTTTCAGTGTGTTTTTCCTTAGTGAAATATGACATTAAAAGAAGTAGATGTCCATCTTAAATGATACAGCTGTCACATGCTACTGAGGCAAACTTGAATTGAAAGATGTATAGGTTGCAGGACTAGGGTGACATGTTAAGAGTGCAGTGGAGCTCATAAAAAGATGTCCATTTAATGTTTTTAACCTAGCAACACTCTGGATCTTTATTTAGATACATGTATGGGGTTTTTACATTAGACTTTTTATTGTTTTGATATGGATTTTGCAGCTATCCACTTTATCATTTTAGGCAATGATTTGTTTAACTAAGTAGATCATCTCAAAAGTATTCATTAACGTGTCATAGAGTCACCTATGAGTCACTGAAAGTGGTCATCATGTGTGACTATGGATCTGAATCTTGGTGAAATAAATTCTTGTCTATTATGTAGCAAAGAGTCTGTAGAAATTTTCAATGTCACAGCAGAATCTACCTAGATCTTATTACTACTGGAATGTATTTATAAATAAGTATTATTTGCCCAAGCTACCATGGGTCAGGATTTCATCAAGCTATTTAAGCTCCCACTGAACTTAACTCCTGTAGTTACCATGTTCAATTCACTTGTCTGCATCTATTCTTCTCACAAAGCAGGCATTTGATTGTTAGTCAGCTATTTAGAGAATTTTTTCTGTGGACAGCCAGCGTCTAAAGTGGGAAGCATTTAATTAAATATAGCTTAACTCTTTCCTGTGTATGTTTTCTGTTAAAGACTCAGGTGATATGTGGAAATACAGCAAATCATAGAATCATAGAATCATAGAATCATAGAATCATAGAATCGATTGGGTTGGAAAAGACCTCCGAGATCATCGAGTCCAACCCTTGGTCCAAATCCAGTCCATTTACTAGATCATGGCACTCAGTGCCACGTCCAATCTGCGTTTAAAAATCTCCAGGGATGGTGAATCCACCACCTCTCTGGGCAGCCCATTCCAATGCCTGATCACTCTCTCTGTAAAGAATTTTCTCCTGATATCCAACTTAAATTTCCCCTGGCGGAGCTTAAGCCCGTGCCCCCTTGTCCTATTGCTGAGTGCCTGAGAGAAGAGACCAACCCCCACCTGGCTAGAACTTCCCTTCAGGTAGTTATAGACGGTGATGAGGTCACCTCTGAGCCTCCTCTTCTCCAGGCTAAACAACCCCAGCTCCCTCAGCCTCTCCCCATAGGACTTATGGAGTAGTATCTTCAAGCAGGAGAAGAAAATCTTAGACAATTTCTTTCATTTTTTCAAGATGAGCTGGCCGTGCCTTTACTTTTTATCAAGCAGCTAAAGGCAAAAAAAAAGCATTTGAATAGTAGTTTATTTGAAGTGGAAGTCTCTTTTGAAATCTTTTTAATAGAACATGTATTTAGAAGCTTCTAATGAGTTTTTTTCCAAACATTTTTTCAAACTAAGTTCAGCATATGGAATTTGGGGCTATGAATTTTCTCTGGTTTGGTGATTAGAGTTGGTATTACTGTTATTTTTGCTGTAAGGTGTGTGATCGCTGTTCAATCTGTGTAACATTAACAATAATAATACATTTTATGCAAATTTGTATGGGGCTTTTTGTTGTGGTAGCTTTTGGGGGTGACACTGTTAGATGTATTCCAACTGTATTTTTGCTAGCTAAAGTTAAAAAGAAGAGCCTACAGGACTGGCAGTTTGGGGCAGATGTGTGTCTATTCCTTAGGCATCAGTGGTTGTAAGTTAACTATAAAAATGTTACAACCATCTGTGTAACAAGACGGCAGAGATCTGCTCTCGCCTGTTACTATAAATAAGAAGGAGATTTGTTTGACTTCATAGACATTGGATTTATAAAGACTATATGTGTCAAATTGTAACTACGTGCCATGTTGCTGAGATATGTCTGCAGCCAACTACCTGGGGTGTCTTCCCCTTCAGACATTCTAGTGTAGTGCAGCAACTGTGCAGAAATGTCTGTATAGCACAACATGTGACAAATTATATTTGTTTTCTACCTATGGCGAAATGTATGATTCTTATGGATAAGCTTATCTGGAAGAGTAGCTAAAATGGATTTTTAAATGGACCACTCAAGGAGTGAGAATGCAATATTCAGTTTGACAAGGATTTTAAAGGCTTTTTGCCACCATTAGGTTTATTTTTTTGTTTTGCTTTCTTCTTAAGTAATAGTGTATGCAAGATCATGTATGCATGAGAGAGCACATATCTGTGAGAACTGAGACAGAGAGAGAGAATACACCAGCATTTTCAAGTAACTGATATGTAAAATCACAATAGCTAGTTTGCTGTCACTATTACACTTCTGAATAGAAATTTTTGATTTCTTGGCAAATCTTCAGTAGAACAATTGATTAAAATTATTTCTTGATAACTGGAGCAATCAAGTTGCATTTGAAATTTTACATTTTCTGCTAAAGCTCTGGTATTTTGTGTGTATGTGTTTTCAAGAAATAATGATGGATAGAAGAACTCAGGTTAGGTCATGACCTGAAAGACGTTTATTTTTTTTCCAATCCAGTTCATTCTCAGTTGAATATATTGTCTTCCTTATTCTGCTGATAGATTAGTGTATTTTTTTAAAGTAATGGGGAGGCAATTGTTACTATAGTTTTACTAGACCAGTCATCTAGTTTGAAATGCAATTATAAAATAAAAATACACTGTATTATGGCTTTTTAGGTTAAAATGTATTCATTTCTATATTAAAAATAGAGATTAACATACGTAGTATCCATAACATCTTTGATATTAAAGATATAAAGATATTCACATTGTCTCAATGTGTAAGGAGCATTATGCTTTGCTTTTTCCTGAGCATCATTACTCATACCCACGTATCTTTGGTGTGGTTTTGCTGTAATGGGATATCTGTAACAACTGGAGGCATATAAATTTTTGTATAGCCTTTCATGCAAGCATTTTTTAAAAGGCTTTTTCGTCAGTGTGTCAGCATTGCAGTTCAGACAGATAAAACTCTCAGCTCATCCAAAATTTGGGATTATCACTATGACTTAATTTTTTATTTCTGTATAATGTTCATGTTCTACATTGAGAAATGGATACTCCAGAGAAATGCTATTAGGAAATAATGAACAGATAATGTGTATACACATATACATATGTGTGTTGAAAATCCTGTCAGAGTCTGAAAGTGTAATTGGCTTTTGTTTATTTTTGGGGTGTTTGCACACAGTTAAATGCTCTGGAATAGAAACTGGATGTTAAATATCTCTCCTTCCTTCTTCCTCTGCAGTTCACTATTTGTCTATTTGCTATATATTTATTCAACTATTTTTCCCCTTCTCACTTTAAATAGATGTCTATATATAGTTTACATACATATATATTTCTTTGAGAATGTATTGAGCTCCTTTGTAAAAATCATTAATCCTCACTGTTCCAATTTGGACAACTGTTTCCACCAGCACCGATCTTCTCATTGGGATCTTCTTATTTTTGGTCTGAATTAATTTCTGTTTGGTTTGTACCTACGTGTCTTTGAGCCAAAATTAGGACAGGTGGTTCTTTTGTTCAAAAGAATCTGCATTGGTAATGCAAATACTTCTGTTTATAAGTAAAGAGTTGGACTTAATGATCCCTGTGGGTCCCTTCCAACTCTGCATATTCTGTGATTCTGTGAAGCCTTCCACTTTTGTTAGTTTTGCAATAAGCTCTTCATCCTCCTCAGTGTTCTGACTGTTGATCGTTTTTGAATCTGGGCAGTCAAAACTGCTTACATGGTCTTGGATAAGGATATTTGAATGTATGGAATTAATATATTTAGTAGAAATTCCTTGACCAATAAATCCTACAGTCACATTTGCCTTTTTGACAGCTGCATCAAGAAGTGTGTGCAGGATCTCTTCCTCCCAAGTAAATTCAAGTTTTCAGCAGAGACTTTTGCTATGAACTGCAAATGCATTAAGTCCCCAGCGTAAGGCTTTGTACTATAAAATTTCATCCTGTGTCTGCTGTTCCAATCGTCTGAGTCATCTGTTTCTTTCTGTGCAGTATCCCAGACCTTCTCTAAGCTGATAGCATGTCTTAAATTTATCAGCCCACTCCTGGTTTTTTTTGTGCTGAGTCATAATTCAGAATATTCAAAAATCTGTTTAAATGCAAAGAAATACACTTAGAATTCTTCCTTCCCTTCAGTTGTTCCCGTTGGCTGTGTGCTTTGTTTTAGTCAGTTACTTGTCAACAACAGCTTACTTAACTATTGCTGATGGAGTATGATATTTAATGTTTTGCTGAAGTTAATGTAGGTAAGATTTATTGCATTTCCTTTATCAAAGAATGAGCTGTCAAAGATGTGCCTGAATCTGCTTGTTCTAACTTACATTTTAGTTTCTCATGGTCCATCTACCTTTATGTCCTTATATATTCTTTTTCTTTCAGAATGTATTGTAGGCTTTTTTGTGCATTTATGGTCACGTTAATGGGCTGTTAATTTTCTGCATTGCCTTCTTTAAGGATTAGTTAATGCTGCATTTGGTTTAACTGCATAACAATATAGTTAATGTGAGGAGAAGGTGTAGAGGGGAAGTGATAGTGTCTGTTCACTTTGCTGGCCACCACAATTTTATTTTTTTAGAAACTGGAGAATAATATCTGGGAAAGTGATACCAGTTGATGTCTCAAAGAAAAGCTATTTGGAAAAATAGCCAGGTTTGCTTGCCCCTGTGTTGAGCAGCTACCAACACTCTGACTAACTCTCCCTCTACTAAGAATCTGGTAATTGTCCACTTCTGAGAATATCTTCTACTCTACAGCTTTGATATATTCTGCCTTCTCCAAAACAGAAACAGGGATAGCTCTTATTCATCCCATCATGAACTGAGTCAAAGCCTTTAGCTCACTAATAGTAAACTTGTGTCCTTGTCTACCAGGAATGTAAAAAGCCCTGAAATATGTGTGACATAAAACAGCACAACATACGGTTCCAGGCTGTTCTTGTTACTTTCTGTTGTCAGCACAGTTGTTAGTTTTCAGATTTAAATGTTAATTTAGCATTAGCGAATCATTCTTGATTCCTCTAAAATGGAGGTGGATAAAGGTGATGTCTTTGACAGCTCAGCCCAGACTCTCCTTGATACGGCAAGATCTAGAAACTCTTGGCGCTATGCAGATCATAACACTGACAGTGAAAAAGATGTGCATCATGAAACAGAAGTATACCCATGGTTTTCCAGGGGAACCCCATCTTTTTCTCCTAGCTTTGCTACAAATCTGCAACTGTTGTAATTTTGGTTAGGGGTTGCTTCTGGTGGTGATATATGATTGTGTTAATCCACCAATTTATCCCTTCAGCACCACAACATCTTCTTTGAAACACTTTGCCTTCAGTTCCTAGTAGTAGCATCTCTGGTCCATGGTAGTAGTCATGGACCAGTCTTCCTCACCACTTTCCCCAGTGATGTGAAATAAAAAGTGAGCAAGTGAGGTCAACGTCCTCTTTTTCTGTCTTGTGCATAAAAAAATGTAGATGTTTAATGGCAAGAAATAGCACCAAAAAGCATATCACTCATGTTCATTCAAGTTATCTCAAGTTCATTTAAGGTCCCCAGAACTACAGAATAAAGGTTTCTACCCAGGGTAATAGCCTTTCCAATGTAGTATAAATTACTAGTATAAAAATTAAATTGTTGAAGTCCCTGACTGTTATACTCAACCTGCTTTTCTTCCTTCCATATCGTGTTTCATCTGCATTTTTCAAGTTCATTTTCATATACTGTATTTCTGTGTTATCATTGTGATGTGTCAGAACAATATAAAAAAATAAACGTTTTTAAATAGCCACTGTGAGACTACCACTATGCAGTAGTTCAGCAGCAAATATCTAGTTGTGATATTTAACAGTAATCGAGATCTTCCTATTGGGCCTTCACTGAACTCACAATAATAGTAAAATCTAAATATTAACCCATTTGGCAAATTTCTTTAAGCAGTAGCAGATCTTCTTCCAGTTTTGATCTCTGTGTATAACTGAGATTTTCAAACTAAGGCTATTTAAAACCTTCCATTCCCATTTAGTGGGGAATGAAAATGAAGACAGATGAATAACATTTAAAGAGCGTTGCAAGTGTGTCATGAAAATTTACCAGCTCTGTAACAAAATCTGTTCACCTGCCTGCTTTCAAGGTTATTTTTGTAAGAGGAGACCCAAACTAATGATAATTTATGTTTTAATAAGTGAGTAGAGTTTTGCAAGGTTATTGTAAGAGTATTTTTTTCTGGATAACTTTAATGTTTTGATTGCTTCTGCAGGGTCCTGGCCTGCTCCTATGGAAGTTGATCTAACTGTGGATGTTTTCATTTTCCACATATAAATCTAACCTTTCCTTAAATCTTTAAAATGTTTAGCCACTTAGTGATGTGTATCCACTTCAGTAGCTCCATCCATTCCAGTAGCTCCATAACCAATGTTGCACTTGAAGGTGGGGTATTATCCCATCATGCTTTTTCCATCTTTCAAGCTAGTAACTACTTAGTTTATGCATTATGAGACTAACAATCTGTTTTTCCAATGGTTTTGTCCTCTAAAACACAGATAGAACTTCCTTTTGCGTATTTCTTGTCTAAGTTAAACTATCATTCTCTTCCAGAGCTCCGGTCATTCATTATCAATTTCTGAGTGCACTCTAAAAAAATTGCCATCCTAAAAAAATTAAGTGCTAAAAGGTAATTGTGTTTATTGTGCCTTGTGATAGTGCTAGTTGGTAGTAGTCTAATAATAACAGGCATTGGGCTAATTTCTGGAAACATGGTCTTAAATGTGTTATCCTTCAACTGCTGATAGCACAAGTTGTAGTGAACTAGATTATGGAAGTGGCTGTAAGGAAGGACAGTATGGTAAGACCCGCTTAGCATCCATATTTCTAGGGTACTCAAGACAGCATTGTGTGTGCTTCTCAGCAGGGCTTCTCAGTTTGGTTCTGAAGTAAAGTAGTGATGATGGAAAATATGAAAGAAGTGGAAAAGGATGGTAAGATTATTCTGTGTTTAACTCGTTCTTTGTGAATGGTAAAGTCATGTATTGAGGGAAAGAAAGGAGAAATGAGATTTTTAATATTTTTTAAGTTCTTTTTAACCTCAGAGAGCCAGATTCCACCTTTAGTTGTACATATGGAAATACATCCTTGTCCCAAATACGTCTCGTTACTTGGGACTTGATCCTGAATGGTCTTCAGAATTCTGATTAGATTCAAGTCAAGGTTACTAAATACTTCCAGGTCTCCACTATCCAAAAGTTGTCTCAGTGGCATGGCTGAAATGACAGTAAACTTTTCTCTGCTTATGTAAAGCAGTGTAATCTTTTTGAGTGCTACACTAGCACTTCCCACACTACCAGGGATATAGCCTTAGTTTAGCTATGTGACTTGCATGAAATCAAAAACAACTTACAGGGTTTTGGTGGGGTTTGGGTTGGTTTTTTTGTTTTGGGGGTTTTATTTTATTGCTTGGATCATTCGAGTGACTGACCTTTTATATATATATATTAAAAAATACAGGTGTATGTGTGTATATATATGTATATACATACACACAGTTTCAGAACTAAAAAAAGCTCATCTGTAAATTGACACCAGACATGGACAAATGCACAGAAATATTTGGAAGCATGTAACTTAAAAAGCACTTTTACTTAACTTTTACTATTGTGAAGGCTATTATAATTTTCTGTGCCTTGTCATGCATGTGTTAGATGACACAAATACTTGTGCTTCTCAAATATGTTGTATGAATAAAATGCACAAACAAGCTGAGCAGAGGCATAGGTATCCTTGGGAAAGGCCTTTCTGTCATGTTAACCCATGTCAATAAAATCCACAGGAAATGTGTCTAGCATTTTGTTCTTTTCAAATTTCCATTTTTAATAGCAAGAAGACACTCCAGGCAGTGCATTTCTGAGGGATTATTACATTTCTCGGGTGGCTGAAGTCACTCACCCTTCAGCCTTGTGCCTCGCAACACACCCGAGGCGAGCAATAATCCCCAGCAAGGCACTGCCTGTCTTATTGCTTAATTATTTTACCTATTTAATGCTGCTTAGAACATTGTCAGCTGTTGAGAAAAGGTAATTATCACTAGTCAAATGAAAAACACTTTTTTGGCTGCCTTACGGATACACATTTTACTGGTACCTTGATACATAATGAAGCCTGATAGCAAAACTTTTGCTTGTCTCTTCTTCAAGCCACAGCTGTTTCCCTGCTAAATTCATCCCATCTGTCTCCCCTTCCGTAAGGCTGTAGGCAGTATAGCATAAGTACAGAAGCAGTTCAGTGCTATTTTGGATAAACATAGCTGAAATTTGAATCTTTGCCATTTGCAATGCACACATTTTGTTTTACTGCTGTAAAGAGAGCTGTCAAAATAAAAACTACATGGATAATTTACTGAAATGCAGTCAAATAAAGGGATGATCAAAGGGAAAAAATGAAGATATAATATAGGGTCACTCTTACATGCATGGTGTATTCTGAACAATTTAATTGTTCACCTCTTGACATTGCTGGATGCAGAGAAATTGGTAGTGAATAACAAAAGTAGAAGCCACTGAATTAGCATAGAACATGAAGTCCAAACTTCTTGTCAAAAAGGGTAGCAGGCAATTATTTGTGATAGTGCCCTATTGAACTACCTGACCAAGGTATCAGTTCTTTGCTCATTTTATAAGGAGTATATAATTGTGTAAGATAATACAGCTTTGAAATTAAATCCATCATTTTTGTATATGACACTGTCTCTGAAAATGTAAGGACACCATAATGATCACAATGGGGCAACACTCTCCTTTACTCTTTGCATTTCTGATTGACATGGAAAAGTATATATTAATGCTGAGTACAGTCATTGAGTTTGTTGTTCTAAAATGGATTGATGGTTAGTTACCCAAGGCTTGTGTTTGAAATTCCAGGTTTTCTGGAACAGAAGATCCAAATGACAGTAAGGTCTGCCTGCCTTCAATAAATTGAGTACTGTGCAACATAAAATATTTGACAGTCTTTCAGGCAAAACCCTTTTGAAAAAAGTCCTCTATTCTGCTGAAGTGTTAGAAAAATCCTATGGCACCTCTAGTAAGAGAAAGGTTTTGACCTTTGACCAAGGTATCCTATCTTGGATATATTTTCATTTCACCATGTTATTGTGTTCTATGTGGTCCATCTCAGAGAAAGATCATGGCTGGTAAGTCCTTCTATGTCTGTTGTAGGAGAATCTTGAAAGCTGTTTCTAGGTTAACCCTGACATGTATTTGGTATAGTTCCATGTTCTGTGGAAGTTAATTCTCAAAGGCTATTGCTTCCAAATTTGTATTGCATTAGGCAAAGGTGAACAAAGCCATGTTTGTCCTAACCTAGAAGATGTTCATATTGACAAAGAAAGAAATAGATGATGAACTTAATGTTAGTGGACAATGAAATAATCTCAGTATCATCATTATCATGGCTAGGCTTTGTGAACAAAGATTTGGGAAGGGCTCTACCCACATTTGCTACAAGTGTGCTGGTGGCTAAAAAGGCCAATATGAGATAGACAAGTCCAGTTGCAAAAGGCACAGCAGAAGGACTCCTTGGGTGGTATCAGCGAGACATGATTCTTTCTGCGTTGTCTAATCTCAATATAATACTGATCTAAATGTTATGAGCGTAAAGTTCCTCTGGGAAAAAGCACTTCATGCAGTTCACTACTAAAATACTGATTTCAGTGTTCTGTGTTGAGGTAGAGAAGGGGGAAAGAGGATATTAAGTTGTTAGCTGCTTCTGTATTTACAGGACTGTTTTCAAGCTGTATCAAAAGAAACAGTCTTGTGTTGCTACATATTGAAAATGGTTGGCCTCTGTTAGAGTCATTTTGGTAGCTACTATACACTGAAGGGGGAGGCCTGTACCTTCATGCATAGCAATTTCGAAAGCTTCACTGCATTTTTCCAAATGATCCCAATTCCAATTTTTCCAATGATTCCAAAACTGCAAGTACCTAAAGAAAATTAGATTTTTGCAAAGGGTTTTACCCTCTTACAGGGATGCACAGTTGAGATTTGGGAATAGAGGAGTGGACAACATCAAGAGCAAAACAAGTTACAGTTACTCTCTTGCCATGTGCAAAGTATTAAGAAAGCTGTCGATATTATGCTTTTCACATATATTTATTACACTTTATTTTTGCAGTCTAGAGTACCTTACCATAAGTATGTGCATTTGTTGATGTGATCAAATGCAGATCACCAAGAATATGTGAATTCCTGGTGATTCTTCATCTACAGTTTTGAGTGTGCTCCCACTGTTGGGACTGTTAATGGTGATCTGGATCTAGTAAGGTGATTTTTTATTTTTTTTTTTCAAATCTAGCACTTCAAACCTTTACTTGTTTTGTTCTGGCCATCGCCTTTTTACTTACATCCAGGATTTTTTTTTTCTACCTATCAGTTCTCAGATCAGAGAGAAGGCCCTATATTTTCACTTATTCCTTCTGCAGGTAAGTGTAAGGACAAAAAGAAAAGAAGGAATGGGTCAGAGGGATCACATACTACCAGACAAAAAAATCCATTAGGTAATATGGAAGCAAAAAAAGCTTTAAAGACAACAGAAGAAAAACACTTTTTACGGTACTGTTTTCTGTTATTTTACCTTTTCATGCTTTTCTTGGTTTAAGGTAATTTTAGGTATTCCATCTCTACATTTAGAAGGAATGGTTTCTGCCAAAAATGTTCTGAAGATTTCTCAGTCTTCTGAAAAAATTTGGTTTTGAATGTACACAGTGAACAAAAACCTCTGCTTGTTCAAAATTTTTCAAGCAATTTACTTGTTTGCTCAGTTGCCTTGTGAGTTATACGATCAGAACTGAAAGTCAGTACAATATTTACAGAATATTACAGAATATTATTACTTTCACTCTGTCTTAGCTGTCTGCTCCCACTTTCAACTGCCTGTATTTTGGCAAATTTTAGACTTAGTTGTTGTTGTTGTTATTATTAATGTTTAAATATTCTGACTAGATATCATTAGCAAGCTCCACAATTTAAAATAATTTTTTTAATACCAACATGACATAAACTGGACAATACATTATATCTGTATGGTACATAAATGTTTTTCTTCTTTTCACCTGGGTTGTCACAAACGGAGAAATTATAGCAACTATTTTAAGTGCTTGCAGGTCATCTATAAACCAAAATTAAAATCCCTTTCATTCAGCGATAATACAGGGCTTTGGTTTATTTTTGGGTTTTTTTCTATTAACAGTGCATGGGCAAAGCTTACCAGTTATTTTTGTGTTCAAATGCTTCCCTCTGAACTGTTCTTCTTTGAATTGTCTCTGGACCCAGCACCACCCTGTTCTGTTTGAACCCCCTCAGTGTACAGAAGCAATCCCGAACAAAGTTTTAAACAACAGGGATTATTTATGCAAAGACAGAGTTTAAATTAATTTTGGTAAAAACCAGAACTGATTAGAGTCCTGATAGTTCAATTCATTAGCAGAGTCCCCCAGTTCCACTTCTGTTAAAGCAGTGTTGCAAGATAAATGAGTGATCCTTCCCATGCTATTTTCTTTCGTTTTCAGTGGAACTTCGGTTCCTGGAAACATCTGAATTCATTTGGTCCCTTAAACACAGCAGATAACTGTAGAGCAGAGTTAAAAATTGGAATTACTTGAGATGTTAGTGTTGTTTGTGTGAAAATAGCATCCTAAAAATCCTGTTCCACTAAAATGTATTCTGTTTAGCTTATTTCTATTCATATTTTCAAATAGCACAGTTGGGGATTCTTTCCTTTGTAATCTTTTCAGGAAGGAATTTTTTTCCTAATACTTCAGTGACTTTCTGCATCAGATTGCAGGGTAATGTTACAGTCAGTAATGTTTACATCAACAAATGTAAATTCAAATTAAATCTATTATTTAAATAGCATAATGGAAACACATGGTGCTTTGTAGTCATGTAATTAAAGAAGATCTGTGCCTCCAGGAGTTTATGATCTAAAGATCAAAACCAGTTCCACATGCAGCAGACCTCTTCTAAGTATCAGTCTACAATTTGGGGATTTTGTCTTGTATCTACTTCAACATAAATTTTACTCCAGAGCAGAGATTTCAACCAGGCCAGTGCAGTAATGTCTGAGATGTAATGCACAAGTTTCGTACTTGGCGCTTAGTGTAGAGACAGTTCCCCGCTTAGCACCAAAAAGCTTTGTGTTTCGATTTATACCTTGCTTATTTAACACTAACACTGTGAACTAAACTTCATGAATTATACTAGTTTAGTTAGGGGGGGGAAAAAAAATCAAATTATTATGTTTAACAAGGAGTCTGACTAGCCATGCTTTTTTTTTTTGCCTTTTTTTTTCCAGTTGTGAAAGTAATTTTGCGCAAAATTGCGTTTGAGTTAAATTATTCACTCATCCTGGGGCAGTAACCTGTATACACTTTCCAGCTGAGCCAACTTAAAATATGGGAAACAGACCAGCCTAGCATTCCATTGTTGCCTTATATAATGTGGTGTTTTGGAAATGATGATGAAGGCAACCTGGATATTTCATGGATGAATTAGTAGATTCATAAACTGAAAGCTTTGCTTGCCATTTGTAATGGTGTTTTCTCCCTTCCTTTCAAAATTCTGTGCTCAGAAATTGGAGATGTTGCTTTTATTTCAAAAGAAAAGAGGAGGACCGAAAAAAAGGAAAAAAAATCAAGCCTCTTTTCTCTTTTGAAGAAGTCTTTGCCTGAATTGCTGGCTGAGTTCCCTCAAAAGGCCTGGACTCCTTCAAAACTTGGAACCAAGTTCAGAACCCAGCTAGGTAAGGTAGAGTACTTTGTTCAGTTTACTTAGTTTTCTCCCTACAATATGCTACAAAAGAATCTTGGTGTAAACACATAGGTTGTTATTGTCAAGTGTGATAGTCTGGGATTTCTTCCAATTATCATCCTAATTAGGTCTCTGAATTAAAAAGAATTTTTCTTTTGGGCATGGGGAGCTAAATGAAGATCAGTCTGTGAACCCTGTGACTCACAGATAGCTACAAACCATTAAGCCCCTTTGTTGCTGTAATGACTTAACTGCAAAATAATTTTGCAACCTTAAGAGGCAACTTTTGCCTTCAACCTCTTTGTCTGAGGACTTTTCCTAAATTAAGGTAAGCTTGGACATCACCTCTTGCACATTCACACGTTTTGTTCTATTCCAATGCTTTTTTTCTCAGTCAATGCTGTTGCTTAGGGTTGCACAGCTTGGAGGTGCTGCTGTGTTTGGTTTTCCTCTATTATTTAAATCCTTAAAACATGAGTTCTGATCATTTCCTGATCCTATGAATGCTTTGAGTTCTGGCAGCTAACAGAGACTTCTCAGCACTTTGTTTTGAACTATGGCAGTTTTTCTCCAAGTGCTGTGTTTCACTTTTACCCATGCTGTGCTACAGATCGTGACATTGCTGGTTCCAGGTCATCTCTGTGCTGTGTGGAAATAATGCTGTACTGATCTTTTTCTAATGTCATATTAGATTAGATAAAGCTGTGAAATGATTCCGTGTTATGAGTAGTAGTCATTAATGAATGTTGGCATTTTTCATTCAAACCTGTTTGAGCAATGTTTTTGTACTTTAGGTCCATGGTGATCAGAGTAAAGGAAAAGATTTCCCCACAATGAGCAATGGTACAAGTCCTAACTTCTTTCAAAGGATTTCCTTCATACTGTACTTTTGGGTTTGTTTTTTTTTTTAACTAAACTGTAGCTTTCTGAGCCTTTAGGTCATATGGTGTGTGGCTTCACACAAACATTTACTACATGACAGGCTAACTTAGATTTGTTTTCATCTTCTTCCTACTCAGTGCTTTTGTCTTGTGCTGACATATTGGATTCTGTGCTGTACAAAAGGAAGCCCTAAAAGACAACTGGTGTAGCATTGTGCGTGAGACCTGTGTTTTTGGATCTAGACTCAGATGATGGACTTGTACTCAAAAACATTCAATACTTCCCAATACCAAATACCAAATTTCTTTTGAAATACTTGAATCAGTGGTAATCTCATTATTCTAACACATCACTGAAAAAAAATAAATTTAAAAAAGTCCTTTATCAGTTGGGGGGAAGAATAAGCAAGAAGAATAAGATTTCCTAAGAGAGTATAACATTGGTAGTCTTAAACAAACAACCCACCCCAAAAAACCCCCTGAAAACAATGGAAAAACTACAGCCCCAAACTACAGAGGTTCTGTGAAAACACACAATAATTCTGACATCAGGCAGTTAGATAGCAGACTCTGATGCGGAAAACTGTCCCAGATTCCAACATTCCTTTCAGCTGACATTAGAAAACAAGGTAGACTTAGCATGAGAAATAGTGTCTTTATATGAAGAGATTGCTCTTGTTGGGCCCATATGTGAACCATATATCCAGATTCTCTCTACATCCGCTCACTTGTCTCCCTGTCAGCATCTGAAGAGAGATCCCCAAATGTTCAAATGTACCTTTCATATCAGAGTTTAATTTTAGAAGACTATCTTGGCTTATTAATTTTGATTATAACAGTGCTGTGGTGGCAGAGACACCAAACCTGAAGTAAAATTTCAGAAATCAGAATGCTACAAAGCTGTAGAAAAAAAAAATACAAGTGCAGTTTGCAGTAATAGGTCACAATAATTGTCTATGGTAAAATGTATATCATTATTGAAGAAGTGATAATTCATCAGAGCATGTATTGTTCATGTTCACTTTGTATGTTACAAACTGCAACATGGAGGCTGAACACTTCCATGATCTGTGTGTGTTGGATGAGGAGGGTAAAGTTTAATAGCCCAAAAAATGGCTTCAGAGGTGGCACTTATAGAAATTTGGAACTTAAGAACTGAAGAGCATCTTGGACATTTTTGCAATTTCTTTGTTTTCTTATATCTATAAATGTTCTTTTCATTTGAAAGACAAGCTTTAGAATATGCAAGTGAAGCCAAACTTATTGGGCTTCTTAAAAAAAGGAGGGGTGAGCAAAAAGCTTACCATTTGGGATTGTTTAATGCAAAGTAAGTTCCTAGGCAATTCAGAGGAATCACTCTCATTATTAAAATAAGATTGAGTAATACCTAAGAGTCAGATTAATAACAACTGATTACATTAGAGTAATTTACATACCATGAAACTTCTCAAAATGTTGATTGAAATCTTTCATATACCTGATTTGTTACTTATTTTCTCTGTAAGGTATATTTGCTTACTGTATTCTTAAAATTAAGTACGTGAAGTCACCATCCAGAACTAGAATTTATACTAAAACCGGAGTTGCAAAATTATAAATGCCAGTATGAAGCGACGTAATTTTTTCAATGTAGTGATTCTGTGTTTTCTGTTTTGATAATGGATGTCTAACAGCATTCATTTGGTTTTGAAGAAAGAAATTAATTCCCTTGCTAATATCCCCACTTTCCCATGTAGTCCTCTTCAAATTGAAGGGGTTTTGCTTTCAATTTCCTTTTCTCTTTGTCTCAAAAGAGGAAAACCATTCTGTTATTTCTATAAATGATTGTAGAAATTCTGATGCTTCTACAAGTTACAAACCAGGTAGATGATTTACAATTATTGTATCAAACATCTCAGGTTACCTAGAATATGAATGCAAGAACCTTTAAACCTATTTTTATAGTCATTATTATTCCATATAATAGTAACTGTCTTTTCTTTAAAAACTTAAAAGAAACTCTACTCCCCACCTCCCAAGAAAACCCACCCAAACAAACCCCAAAAGATCTGACCAAGATATGATAGTGGAGTCTTTATCAGACCCAAGCTGTTCTAAAGTGGTCCAGGGTGGGCATGTGTAAGCAGCAGTGCTATTACCCTCTGGGGTTGAGGGAGAAGCTTTTGCATCATTTCTACAGTAGTCAGTTTGCAGCAGGTCTTGGCAAAGACTTCACACATGGTTTCTTTTATTCACCTGTTCTTGGACAAGAAGACATAGCCCATATACAAAGTTCATTTTCTCTCTCATATTTAAATCTAGGACCATACTTTTTGCCTAAACAGTAAATTTAAATTCTGAAGTGCTTAATCAAATCCATGTTTCACATGTGCAAAGGACCTCTGTTGGCCAGGCCTTCTATTTCTGAAATTCCATTTCTGATGTTTGTACGGGCTCTTATTGAAGGGAGGGCAGTACTGGACATTGCCAGTGAGGGACTGGGGTGGGGCGAGAGCCTGTGTGACAGCTCTCCAAGCACACCCTCTTCTGGAACTCCAGTCATAGCTAATGTTCAGAGACCAAATGTGGTCATAGACAAGTGGTTTTGACCTGATCGGTTATGAAGACAACCTGCTGGGTTGATTATTGCTTTGCTATCCAAAGCAACTCAATGGGTAAAATAGGCATTTTTCAACTAAGTGCTGTTGAGTTATTTAGAATCTTTTAGGAAAATGCAAAGACACACACACATACAATACCTTAACTAGGAAAATAAAGGAATTGAATATTTGCAATCAAATAATTGGAAACTATTTTCTCTCTCATCTTCCAGAGTCCTCTGAGATTGGGGCAAGTGGGCCAAGCTTGGGCATTAACACTTGAAATGAAAATTTGATTACAGATCAGAAACAGTGTTTTGCCTTATGTGAAAACACACAAGGTCTGAAAGGGATTAGTTCAAGAGATTCAGGAGGGGATTTGTTGATTTTATTATATATGTATATAGGCATAATTTCATAGTTTGCAAGTTTGGAACTAACTGAAATCTTAATCTCTAGTATTTATAAACATGTCTTGTTACTGTAAACAACCTCTATACAGTTCTTTATTTATTATAGCTGGTAAATCAAGCCCTATCAAATTTAAACTGAGCTAAATTGCTACATTATTGAATACATTCCCACATTTTACATTTTGAAATCCAAGTGTGTTTTGAACTTCTGTCATCTTTCTCTTGATGAAAAGAGGAAAAAATGTAATTATGGGAGGAGAAAGTGGCTTTTTAATTTCGGTTTTGTATAAAACTATTCAAAGCAATTTTGATGAAGTTTGAAATAGCCTTGAGACAGAGTACTGGGTGAAAGGAAAGTACTAGCTGTAAATAAACAGCTTGGATACCTAGTATTGTGTCCTCAAAAATGGCTTCAACCAAAACCTCACCATTGGTATTCTCTTTCTGTGAAGGTCGAACACAGTCTACCCATCATTTGTTTAGGAACTCTAACTCTTAAACAACTGAGGGGGAAAACAATTTGTGTACTATCTAGTTGAAAATAAGCATTCCAGCATTCCCATATTGTAAGGGAAACTGTTTTCATGAAGGCAGAGGAATGTTCTGTGCTCATTGCAATGGAAACTTGAAGCAGGGAAACTATTTGGAAACTATTTGGATACATGTCTAGTTTCTGTTCTTGAAAAATGCTAGAACACAGACATGTGCTTCATGTTCCTTATTCTGCATACTGCTTCTCTCTGCTCAGATAATCACACAATACATGTGAGCAACATTTGAGGTAGGACTGTTATCTTTTATCTCTTTGATGTCTTATTTTACTGAGGCAGGAAAAGTTCAACAAGGAAATAGTGTTTCTGAACAAAAGGTGCTGCAAATCCTCAGCAGGCAGAATTGCAACACTGTGCCATTTGTCCTTACACATTTCTGTCTCTGCCTGTCCTTCATTAACTGAGATGGTTATTCATCACAGAGTGGTCAATGGGAGTTTTATAGGAGCATTTATTTATATTTTCTATGTTCTAGATTTTTTTCTTTTAATTTCAGGCTCCAAAGTGTACTTTTTTTCTGTTTTAGTCCATTACGCCATAAATGGGGAAATTATAACTCATCACAAACAAAATTATTTTTGCAGCCTGTCTTCCTGGCGTCTGGATTCTAAAGAGACAACCTGGATGCCTGCATGCCAGTGCAACCAGGATTTCAACAGTGTCAATAATCTTTGCTCATCACACCAAAAAAATCAGTGTGTCAGTGTATTCCTGCAGAGTCATTAGCATACAGACTCACTCTGCTTGCTTAACAAAGCATGATTTGGTGTATTATAGTTTCCTAGTCTGCTTGTCTGATTCACCTCTGACAAAAGCAGAGAGCAAATTCAGTCCCTTCTTTAGTGGCACACTAATGTGGGAAATAAATCTTCGGGCATAAGCTCTGAATGGCAGTCATTTAAATAATTCAAATACAGCGATCATTTTGCCCATGTGCCTTTCATTTCTTTGTTTTGTTTCTCTGTATTTCCGAAATCGCTGAGAGACAAACGACCTTCTGCGACAATCTATATTTTTAAAATATCTAGAGCTAAATAATCCCCGTCCTGTTTAAATGCAGTTTAATTGGTTACATGTAAAATAATTATTTGCTCTCTCTTTTGTGGTGTGGAGGGGGGAGTTGGAGGGGAGAAGTAACATACAAGCAGATGTGCTGCTAGATCTACAGGCTTCTGCCAACCATATGGCATCTTAAAGAAAGATGGTTGGAGCGTCTGGATTAGCAAAGAGTCGGGATGGAAAGCCATGTGTCGTGTTGGTACAGGCAGTTGTTTTAGCTCTCTGTAAAAGGCTTCAGGAGATTGTGTAATGGAACAAATGGTACTGCAAGCCTAGTAACAGCCTTACCGCTGCTGGAGAGGCAATTGGCCCCCAGGCGAGTACTGCTTCATCCTTGCTTGTTGGTTTTCTGTGAAGGATTTTTAGATCGTTATTTTGTGTTCTTTTAACATGCAGGAAACTTGGGAGATGCAATTCTGAACTTTATACTTGAAAGAAAGCTATTGTCTCATTAGGATTTTTTCACTCTCATTTTTTATTATGAAAACATACAGTTTCCTTCTCTTTGAAATTAAATGTTCGTGCCCTTCTGCAAATTTTCCGCATCCTTCGTGAACACTTTGAGACATCAGTTCATTGAATTTGTAGCTGATGCCCAGATTTTGGGGAAAAACTGCTCTCTCTAGGATTTGCTTAGTTAAAATCAAGATTGGGGCTATTGTGCTTGTGGCTATAACGTACCAGCTTGGCATTTGTATTCTATTTGACAAGTTGTTCTTTATGCAAACAAGGGGCCTGCCCCTATTAAAGGCAAAATTCCTTTTGTTATTAGCAGAATTGGGCATTTTGCGGGGTTTTGTTGGCTTTACAGGAGTCTATAGTTCACATTACAGCTCATGGGAGTTATTCTGGATTGGGGTGCAAAAAGCTACTGTATCGAGATCTGTAACAGAAATAGGTTTTAATCATTTCTCTATTGTCACATAGAACTCTAAATTCCTTTGTATGTCTAGGCCTCTTAGAAGACCTATAAATGCAGCTTTCTCTCCTTGATACCATTTGTTTCAAAGAAAATTAAAAATCTGATGTTGCAGTACAGAAGTTTAATAAAATTAGGTTTATTTTATTTGAAGAGATTTTAAGTACATTATGATCTCAATATCGTGATTTTTATGTAAGGAGATAACATGAGGGATGCCTAAACATTAATTTGTAGGTAAATACTTGCTGAGCAGGTACTGTTATGGTTTCAGAGACATTAGAGACAAACCACTAATTGCAGAAGCATCTTCCTACTGAGGATCTTTACTGAAAAAGAAAACTAGGACACCATCTTAAACTGAGACAAATGCTGCTCTAACATAGCCTAGATCCACAATAATTTAAAAGTAAAAGTACAATTACTGCTCTTATTTTTGCTTTAGGTTTTTTCAAACTCTCCAGAAGGCTCCTTATCTGGAGCTTAGGAAACAGCAGTCCTCAGCTTAATCTGCAGTTTAGTTACAGCAGTGCCCACTTTTTCCTGAGCTGCCTGCATGCCCCCTGCTCAAGCCTGCATATGTTGCTCAACCCTGATCAAAAGTAGCGTCCCTTGGGAGTGAGGCTTGGGTTCATTTTGTCGGCCTGTTCATTACCTTGTCTCAGCCAAGGCTGAGCCAGGTGTGAGGTGGACAGTTGTCCACCAGGAGTGGTGCCAAGACCACCAGCATGAATCTGGAAGGCTCTTGTGATGGCTGCTGAGTAGTTGAGTCAGACCAGTGAGCCCCAGTGGGGACCTTGGGCTCTCTTGGGGCACGTGCTGAGCTTTCACGGACTTTCAGAAACCCAGGCTGCTTTCCGAGCCATGTTAAGTATGCAAGTTCGCCAACACGGTGGTGCATATTAGCAAAAAGTGTGCATTTCATTCAGAAATGTGCATTTCTCTGGGTAGATTTTCCAGGTAGGAATTTTGAGTAATGATGTATTTGTGCTGTGGCAACAGTTTCAGTGGTGGTTACCAAGTCTACAGAAACAAGTAATGGACTAATAGTAGTAGGTGGATCTCTTGCTTCTCATTTTGCAAATATGTTCATCTTCTATATCCCTACTTAGAAGAACAAAACCCATGGTTGTATTTTTAACCAAGAGACACAGCTTTGTTTTCTTAATTTACTACTAGTGATTTAAGGCACTTAATTTTCATTTATGTAAGTGAGAATGTTCAGCTTCCAAAAGTGTAACAAGGCTTCTAAGCCTTCTTATTGAAATGTCTGTTTCATAAAACTGTTACCATTGCTTACCACTGAAAGATGAGAACTTTACCTAACAAAACTAAACAAGACCTTTTAATGTATTCTTCTCTTATAGTTACATTGAAAATGTGTCAAGAAAGTTATTAACATTTATTTCAAGTTATAGCAAAGAAAAGACTGATAGTTTTGCTAGAATTTTTTCCCTTATTTTACATGTGGTGGCAACAGAAGAGTGTACTTGCGTGTGCACAGTTGTGGACAGAATGAATCCTTCTGCTGGAAGGTGCAGGTAGTCTTACCATGTTGGGATGTCTGTGCAGGGTCCAATAAGCGCTCACTGATGTGCCAAACTGACATGGGAGAGCAGGGCTAGAGCCGCCTTTGTGCTTGTTTTGTGTGGTACTCCTGGCAGCACTGTGCTGCTATTGCAGGGACACTAGAGCTACTATTCTCATCTGCAAGCTATGCTGCTGTCACCAGAAAGGCATAATCAACTTTTCACACTGGCTGTGATCTGGGTGTATTGATACTCATCTCCAAACTGCCCGGTTGCAGTCAGATTCCTTATTGTGGAGGGGTTAATGGTTTTTCTGAAGATGACTGTAATGATATTTGCCTCTAAAGCAGCAATAAAATTCCTCTATTTCATAGCAACGATGAAGTTCACCTTGCAGTAAATTTAGAGCGCAGTTAGACTAATACACATATACATTATGAAATAGCCACTCTCTTACAGAGAGTATAATACTGTCTATAATGTACTAATACATTTTTAAGATGTATTTTCTGTGAAATGCTTCCCTTCAGTGCTGCTAAGCAATTGCAGGTTTTAACTTCACATGCGGTTTCCTATTCATAATATAGCCCAAAACAAAACACCAAATGGACTCTGTAATCACAAGAGCTGAGCTCCATGAAGGTAGGCTGGCAATACTGCTCAGATCCTCCATCTTTTCTCATTTTTCTAAAAAACTTCTGGTTTCTCAGGATGAAAATTATTTCCCCTCAGCCCTTCTCAATGCAAAAATATCTCATCACCTCCCCTATGTTTGCTCTACCACATTACATCCCCCCGGCTCCTGTTTCCTTGATGCTGTGACTCCCTTCAGCCTCCGCAGAACTGGTTTGTGAGTGTACTGGGGGATATGGGGAGACTGGGGCTGGTCCCAAGTGGGTGCAGCCCTGGTCCAAAGTGCTGTGTTGCGTGACAGCAGCAGCTCCTTGTGAGGTGGGAGCTTGCTTGGCCAACCAGTGCAAACAGAGGCTGAAGTATTTTCAGATCCCTTGGGTATATCTGTGCATATCTGAGCCCACATCTGTCTTACCTCTCACGCACATCCGTGGCTCCTCTGCCCACCTTAACCTCTCTCCCAGCTATTTCTCTAGATCCTTATTCAGTATGTATCCCCTATTCTTCTTTTTGTTTCCTAGGCAGAGTGAGTTTGGAAAAAGAGCTGTATTTGTAGGGGAGTAGGCCAAACCTGGGGTAAGTTCACAAATGGAAGCAATCTGCTCTGTGTGGAGAGAGCAATGGGCCTTGTATGTAAGATGTCTATCTGAATATGCTGCACAGAAAAATTATGTCTGTCATCAATATAAAATCATAATCCTCCTTTTCTATGTCACAAACATGAAACTATACTCCATACAAATCTTACAACTATCATTAGTTTGACTGTAATTTATGCAAACCACAATAACCATGTGTGAACCCTGAAAAATAAGCAGAGCTTACAGGCAAAATCATTTGTTTGAAATGAACTGGAAAGGGGCATATTTGTAACTCTAGTGTGGAAAATAAGGGTAAGGGGGTTTAAGCAAAGCAGCTGATGAGTGATGCCTACATAGATATTTAACACTGATATTTTTAGAGCTTATTTTCATAATGGTCAATTTATACAATACAGCAGCCTTGGGTTTTATGCTGAAGAATAGTTTTGAAGGACTATGTTAGATAGATCTTAAACTGGGAAGAATCCCTTGTAGATAACCAAATGAGAAGAACTGTACCCGCCACTACTGACCTCTTGTTTGCAAGGTCACTAGTGAGAAACATTTTACCTTTCAAACACAGGTACTAATGGCTAGATACATAAACAGAAGCTGTATGCTCTGTACCTCAGTGCCTGCAGTCCTTGGTGGTTGCAGCCAGGATCTGGGCTCAGTGAGGACAGCAGGACTGAACTCAAAGCTGTTCTGTTAGCCTGCAATTGGGACTGTCAGAACAACTGAAGCAGTTGTAGCTCAGCTGCACTACCCTTTCTAGCAGTAGTTTTTTTTAATTAAGACAATATCTGACAAAGTAAATTAACAGAAGCTGATGCTTTTAGCAGGTTTTTTCCTTCAAATGCCTGATGTCAGCTTGGGCCACATGTACATTCTGCACATGCCATGGGATAGAAAAAGTGAAGACTTCTTTTTCAATTCTCTGTTGCCTGCCCAAACACCACATGTACTGTCTGTTACATGTCGCTTCTGATGAGGTTCATGCTGGGAATTTCTTTTTAAAGGCAAAGTGTTTGTGAAGGAAAGAGTTCAGATTGGGTGGATTGGATTAAAAATTCTCAGTGTCTCTGACTCAAATGCAGTGATTGCTTTATGTGGACACCAACGAGCAGTTTGTAAAGGTTCAAGTTTGTCTGTTAATAAAAGAAATAAGAGGAATCAGAGTAAGCAGTGGGGAAAATGAAGCATACATTTATAAAAAGTAAGCCAGCCACAAAAATTGTTGTAAGTAGTAAGACAAACACAAGAAAAATTATTTCAGTAATACAAATATGTATAATCTTATAAACATGAGGAGGCCACTTTTGAAACCTTAATATGATATGTGTCTGTTACCATTATCAAGACTCTGTTTCCTGATTGAGAAATTGTGCAAAATCTGTTCTGTCTGGCACATAAAATCAAAGAGGTGAACATCTTTAAAAAAAAAAAAAATTTTAAAAAAAATAGTCTGACTGTAAGATTCAGTATATTTCTATAACATTGTCTGCTTCAACCCCTCACCCCCCCCTTTTTTTTCGTAAGGTATTTTACAGCATTCTAAATTAATAGTCTGAATGATTTGGAGAATTGTTTTACTTAATACTTATCAACTAAAGGCAGAAAATAGTAACCAGAATTACTTTTCCTCCAGAGCAAACCTGATCCAGAGTTCATATTCCTATCACAGATCTTACTATTTTGTATTCCTTTAAAGGAGGAAAAGCCTCATCTTCAGCCAAGGGATTCAGACACAAATAGACACTGGTGAAGCTTTCACTCATATCTCTTCCAGCCTGCCATCCATTCTCTTTCACTGTTTCCTTCCTGTCAAAACCCAGGAGGGCTAAAAGTGGCCATCACAGCAGCTAAGCCCAGCTGCTACACCCCCCTACTAAAGAGCCGGCTGCTAATGTTCTCTCTTCAGCATGTTAGACATGAGCTATTAGAAGCCCAGGAATAGATCCAGGCTCAGGTTTCCTATGTGATCTATTTGTTTAACCTGTTGGGCCAGCTGAGAAAGAGAAGATACATTCTATTAGTCAGTGATGACACCTGAAACAAAGGGGAAGCTACTGTTCTATGTAAACTTTTAATTAAACCCTATTTATAATCATTGTTGTGCCATGCGAAGATTGTTATCTTATTGAAGATGATATACTATAGACACTTAATGTGGAAAAATTGAGAGTGCCTGTAGTAAAAGGAAATTTAGACGTTACCCAATAGATATTAAAAAAAAAAGAAAAGGTTGAGTGATACAAAGCCACCTAGGTCGAGGGGTTCATGGTGAAATGTGGACATTTTCTTCTTAGGTGTCTGATTCCAAACTGTGCAAGGGATATTAACTTCCAGTTACCATCTGTTAACATAAGTTGGATGAGTTTGTTCTGCCTGTAGCATGGGCAAGTGCTTACCTTACTAAGCTAGAAGTTATATAGATCTCTGCCTGAACAAATTAGTGACTTGGCCATTTATGTGGCAACAGAATTCTGATAGAAATTCCAGAGGGTGGGAAATTCCACAGAAACTTTTAATATGCCCTGATCTGTCTACTTGTGTCCTGTTAGAAGTCAGGACTTGTAGTGTGACAGAAACAAGGAGGCTTATTCACTACTCTTAGTTCCTACTCACTTAGGGGGTGGCTTTTTGGTCTCTGTGTTTTTTCTCTTATGCTTTTTTTAGTTCATTAACATGAGAAAGGGGGATCATAGTGTTTTGCTTTTGAAAGTAGATGAGAGAACAGAGCTGGGTTAAAGGATAGATTGTGTAGATGTTCCTGTTAAAATTCTGGGAGTATGTGGGGACTTCTCTGAGATGCTTATCTCTTAAGGTTGTCTCAAGGCCTTGATATATGGGTCAAGATCTAAAGTAAATAGTAATTTAGGACACTAGTGAAACTTTGGGGTTCAATTTGCTATTTGTCAGCATTTCTAAAATTATATACTCTAGTTTTCCTGCCTCAAAATTTACTGTGTGAATTTGCTGATGCTGTAAGCCACACTGAAGATGCAGGTTGCTCATATAAGAACTAATTTTACTATTGGTTTCAATGACCTAATCTTGAATCAGAGCTGATTCAAGATACAAAGAGGCAGTGAACATAAATTTTTCTACCTTGAAGAAAATGACAACATTACTTCTGCTAGGAAAAGGGAAGACAGAAAAGTAGCAGAATTGAGGTGGAATCATGGAGTCATAGAATCAGATGGGTTGGAAGGGACCTCTGAGATCATCAAGTCCAACCCTTGATCCACTACCACCGTGGTTACTAGACCATGGCACTAAGTGCCACATCCAGTCTCATCTTAAAAACCTCTGGGGATGGAGAATCCACCACCTCACTGGGCAGCCCATTCCAATGCCTGATTACCCTCTCTGTAAAGAATTTCTTCCTAATATCTAACCTAAGCCTCCCCTGGCAGAGCTTAAGACCATGGAAAGCAGAGGGGACCCATGCTGCCAACCCTGCAAGAGGGGTGGGAAGTGACAGCAGCTGGGGCAGTTGTGGCTGCAGAAACAAGCTCACTATGAGCACCAACCATACAACCTTAACTCTTTGCCTGGCAGCAAGTCTGGATTTCCAAGATCATCATAGACAAAGCAAAGCCTGATCATTGCTCTGTATGTAGGAGGATATGACATTAGGCAGTGCCTGCTCTATCTGTGTCAGGAACTGTGATCATCTGAGTTTGTATTTAAGGGTGTGTGATGCTCCTTATTATAAGGCAGTTCTGAAGTTCTTTGTGGTTTCATTAGGCTTGCCAAAAATTGTGGTTTACACTGAAACTGTTTAGCAGGATTGTGGTGGATAACTGCCTCAGGAGGAGATGAGCAAGGCTGGGCAGGGGAACAGCCATGGAGCTGGGAGCCAGGGTGGGAAGGAGTTGCATAGAAAGCCTTTGTTTCTAGCGTTTTCTAACTCTTGACTACTTGAGTATACAAATTTAATATCCTTTAATGGGTTGTAGCACAACTGTCTGTTAAGTACCAAAACTTAAACACTTCCTATCATGTGATATTAAATTTGTACAATGTTCTGAAAAAAAAATTATAAAATCAGGTAGAGGTTTGCTGATGGAAGGTTTGCTGGGGTTAGCTTTCTTTTCTAATTGGCTTGCTCCCTCCTTTTGTAACAAACTTGTTCTTAAACCTGCATTTGCTTTTCGAACTCACAGTATGTTAAAAATATTTGAGATTTGGAAATGCCTGATCACAAAATGTGGCACTGCCTTCACGTTGGGGCACAGCCCCCTTCAGTTGCATCCCTGCAGCATGGCAGAGGTCTGCAACATGGCCCTTGGTTTTCCCACTCAGAACCACAAGCCACCTCTGATCACTGTATCTACCTACAGGCAAACAAGCAATGCAGGAGCAACCTTAGAAACTCATAACTTGACACTCTTGCCCTGACAAGGGAAATGCTTTTTAAAGGCAGTTTTCTGCACAGTAACATATTCTCATGGTGTTGAGTTTTCGTAATTTTGGGGGGCAGCAGGAGCCACGCCCTGGCACCCCCTCGCCCACAGAGATGTAGCCCCCGTGGGTGGCCAGTGCCCCAGACCTTGCCGTGAGGTGCCCAACAGCCACGGCACCCACTGTTCAGGTGATGGGCTGGCCTGTGTTACCGTGGCAACTGGCAGATGAGGGGCTTCGGCAGGGTCAGCAGGGAGGCAGCCGCAGCAGTGTGCCGGCCGAGCTGCTCAACAACAGCCCTTTCAGCTCTGACAGCTCCACTTGGGCTGGCCAGGAGTAGTTATCAGATTACTTGTATTAAAACCTAATTAAGATGTGTGCCAGTAAATGCAGCATGATTATTGGATTTAGTGATTTAGCTGCTGCAGGTTGCTGCAATCCAATCACGCCATTTCAGCAAATCCAGCTCCATGGAGTAAAGTGAAAACGTTTTACATCAGTAACCTGACTATGCTGAAAGAGTAAATAACCTTTTAATGCCTCTACTATGTCAAGGACTGACTGATCCCCATTGCAGGGTGAATGGGCACTGCCCACAGATCCTTGCATATTAATTTCTTTCAAATCAACATTAAAACCTAGAGGGAGGCTGACAGGTTGTATCAGCTTTTTCCTTCATTGTGGATTGCCTGCAGATTAATGGACCTTAGTCCCCCAGGGCAGGGAGCTTGCAGCCAGAGTCTTGTGGGTGTCCCTGGTTTAGCAATGTGTCCCTTAAAGAAAAGAAGGAAGCTTTTGTTTTTATCTGTAGATAAGATAAGGGGATAGCTGAAGTGTAACACTGAGGGTGCTAGGACAGCTTTATGCTGTGGGTTGCAATGGAAATTTATTCTGCTGGTAGAACTCACCTTGGTGCCAAAACTCTGCTTTGTGTTCGATGTTTCACCTAGTTTCTGCAGGGTCTTGCAGTGATTGTCTAGCCATAGCTGTCAAAATATAACAAAACCCTATCTGTCCCTTTTCACTTCATTTCTTGATAGGCTAGGGTATAGTCTTGTCTCAGATCCAAATTTTACTGCTGTATGAAGTGAGAGATGTCTTCTTCAGATTGTAGCTGCACAAAGAAGCAAGGTAGCTTGTAGCCATACTAACATAAGCTCTGAGAATACTGAGAATCAGATTAAAACATTTACCTTGAAGCATTAATTGCAGCTTGTGATGCCTCACTTGTGTTCTCCTTCTGTGGAACCACTTGTCTCATGAAACTGTCTCTTTCTTGCTTCCATATAAAAGTAAGAACTTTGGTTTAAAGTGGCTAATGGGAAATTATTTGAATTATTATTTGAATTATTATTTCTACTAAATGGGAGTTTACTCCTTAGTGCCAGGTTGTCCTGTAGGAGTCCAAACATAACATGGTTCAAGAACTACATGTCTTCACCTTGTTTCTTGAAGTAACATGACAGAGCGTGCAGTCAGTCCCTGACCAACAACACTCCGAGGCCAAGGGAGAGCAGCTGCATGCCATCCCAACTGGACAGATCTTGGCACTTTGGTGGAAAAATGATCTCTTTTAGGACGGGGAGGCAAGGACACAGTGGTTACTCGTGCTCAGGACACAGTACATGGTTGCCTGGTAGGTGGTGTTGCCAAAGTGAGCGTGGCGACCGTGCAACCTCCCTCACTTGTATTAGCAAAATGTGCAGAAGGTTCTGTCACCCAGTTGTAAAAATGATGGCAGGCATCGATGTGCATTTGTAACATATGGGAAGTACAGTGAATGTGGGTGGAGCTGTTCATTTCTCATCTTGAATCATTTACAAGATCAGCAGGCAGGCCAGATACAATGCATATGGGAATGTGTGGCTGTGCTGCACATGTCACACATAATAGCAGATACTGTGAGAGGGCCCAGAGCCTGTCCTCAGGAGCTAAATGCACCAGAGCAGGCTGGGAGTCCCAGTGTGTGGACCAAGGGCCAGCTTGGCAGCAATTTTGGGAGAGCAGACTGGCAGACAGAATTTGGGAATTCACAGATCCAGATCTGCTCAGACTAGAACTGCTCCCTTTTCATCCATCATGGCCCAGAATTGTAAATTGGAATGTTATTAAACCTGTACTCAAGCACTGGAGATACAGATGATAAAGTTGTGGCCTGCTAGTCAAACCCAGCTCAGTGCCTGTGTCATCTTTCTCCCTCTCCTGAAGGGGACAGTTTAAATGTAACACAGTAGGTGGTGAAGTTCCAAACAGAAAAGTCTGAGTAGTATTGCCCTAATTAAAGACTTTTTGTTTACAGTAGTTTATCCCAATCACCGCTTCCATGATTTGAAAGGACACAGAGCTTCACAATAGAGTGCACTACAGCTTGTGTCCAGTAATACGTGTGAAATTTGCACAGGCTACCTGTGATTATCTAGTAAAAAATGTTGTTTTGATGTAAAATTTACATGAGTGGAAATTAATTGTCTGGGTGCCAGGAGTAATATGCAGTCACTGGAGACATAATAAGTGATACCCGTTTTTGTGATTAAAGAAGTAAATGTGTGCTTGCCCTGTCTTACAGTAGTATTGTCCCATCTTAGGCACTTATTTTTCCAGTGTAAGCAGAAGGCCTCTCCATGTTTTTTCTGATACTGCCAGCTTGTTCCCTCTGTTTTGCAGCCCCTGATGAGGAGGACCTTTGGAGTAATAGGCTCTTTACATCTTTCCCCAGGAATCCCTGTTACACTAATAAAGGATCTATGCTGACGTACTTAATTAACACTGTGCTTACTTGAAATAAACGTATTCTGTAATGAGTTTTGGACATACATAAGTTTTTGTCACTTCAGGTCCAGTTTGTCAGGGAGTTTGGGTATTTGGATTTATGATCTGGGCTACTGTGTGTGTTTCAGGAAGACAGTTATTGAAGCAACTACAGAATGTGCAGCTTGCTTAGCTATGGGTGTCAAGATGCAATCCTGCAGTCTTTATTGATGTCACAGCAAAGCAAATTTGCTGTCATGACCACATAAGGCTCCTAAATTAAAAGAGCAAACCTTTAAAAGTGCTTGTTTAAAGTGTGAAAATGCATTGAATGCCCATCCTAGGAGTAATACTTCAGTCTCAGCCCAACCACCAGCCTGGACTCTGGCCTCTGGGAGCTGCACCCGCCAGTGCAAACATCAAAGCTTCTACTGTGAACTCCAACTTCAGATGCTCTGCAACCCTTTTATCTATTTTTTTTCCAGGTTACAGCAGCTTGACAAGCACTGTCAGGCCACTGCCCAGCAGTTAGTGGAGTTGCTCAACAAACAGAATCAACTCTTCAAAGAGAAGCAGCTGCTTACAGAAGAGGTGCAGTTTCTGCGAACACAGGTACTGTGCCAGAAGAAAAGCAAGTCTGAGGGGAATATTCTGCAGCTTTAGCAGAGAGATCTGCCAGCAGTCTCATTTCAGCTGCTGGATTTTGTTGCTGTCATTCTTTTAAATACAGCATTACCTTATAAAAAAAAAATAAAGTAAAAACTCATGCAGTTGGAAAGAGACTGGTAGCTGAACCTGAGTCTCACTTAAACCTAAACTAAACGAAGAAAATGTTTTGAAGTGACAATAAAAACGCAGAAGTTATTCTCAGTGACAGTTCCTAGCCTTCTTATCTGAAGATTTTTTGTTCCTTTTTCAGAGAAAAGGGAAATCTGATCTTTACCAGCATTAATGTTTAAACAGTAACTTGATGTTGATAATTTCTTTGAGTTTTTTGCTGCCATTTGTCAGACTTAAGTCCCCCTATCACTTCATAATTTTTTTTCTCCTTATTTTTAAAAGTCATTTATTTTTCCTGCTGCTCCATGACTATTCCTGGTGAGATTTTTGGGACTGTCATATGCAGGGCCAGGGGTTGGACTTTGATGATCCTAGTGAGTCCCGTCCAACTTGGGATATTTTATGATTCACTCACTTAAATGTAAGATGGTGAATGTACAATCAGTCTTGCCTTCGCACTAATCACTGCACTGCTTCTCTGGCAAGACTGATTCTTGCTTCCAGTGCTCCCTAAGAAGCTGTGGCTACTTAGGGGCTGTTCTTGCTTTCTTTGTTTTGGTAACTGTTCTTCAGTCAGTTAGTGCTTTGGGAATAAGGGAGAGAGCTGCAGGGTTGGGTTTTTTCTTTGGCTTTCTTTTACTTTTTTTCAGAAAAAGGAGATCAAGCACAGGATGAGGTTTTCAGTAAACTAGCAGATAATGGAACTCTTGCTTTGTGGCTGAGTAAATGCACTAATTCAACAATATCACAATGCTTCCTAACTTGCAAACTAGTGATAGGGAGTTTGCCCAGGATAACTGGAGGTTACTGTTACTGAGGTAACAAAGGAAATTCAATGTAGGAAATTTAGTCTAGTGGCACACCTAGCGGTAAACAGAACGTGAATCATCTTAGAACTTTAAAATATTTAAATCACGCTATTTTTTGTAGGCTTTTTACCTATAGAATTCAGTAAATGTTTAACCTGGGAAATACAATCTGTACTTCGTTAAGCCTCTAATCATGTTCGTGTGTTTGGTTTTACAGGACTTCCTGTTGTAGTAGACAAACTCGGTGGCTCATGATAGTGTAAGGTTATCAGCATGTAGTGACTACTGGCAAATTTTAGGGCAACCACAGTGTTCTGTCTATAAGACAGGTTAAGAAGGTGGTTCAGAAAAGAAATTACCATTTCTGTTTTATGGAAAGCACTCTTAGTAATATGAACAACCTTTACATGGTCCACAGGGATTTTGTTATTGATAATCTATTTTTTCTGGAAGTGAGTGTGCTTTTATGAACTTGGGCAGAAGTATGAAAATCACACAAAAGAGGAAAATATCATTCAGATATTATGCTGCTATCATGACTTGACTGGCAAAAGCTGCCTTCTTTATGTTTATTACAAGTTAATTGTGCTCCAGAGGATATTTTTTAAGTTGAGAACACTCAGAAGAATGATAAAAAAATTATTAAAAATGAGCCCTAAAAATCTATTTGCAGCTATTTAAAGCAATGATGGTTCTCTGGGAACTGGAATTCAGCCCAAGAGAGCTGCCTGGAATATCAAACAATTGTTTTAAGAAAACTAAAGGATAGTTCACCATAAATGGAAGCTCTTAACTACAGAAAGATGCATGTAGTTAGTATAGAAATAAATATTAAAATCAAACAATTGCAGATTCAGTGTTGATCAAAGGTGAAAGTGACCTCAGATTCCACATTTTACTGTATTGTCCAACAGCTTTCCTTTATAATCAAATTTTTTAATTTTTTTTTGGTGGGGGGGAAGGTAAAAAAAAACAATCATGACCTAATCTTTTAAAGATGACATAAAATACATTAACCTATCTGTGCTGTTGTATCTTGGAACATAAGCCATTAGTAACTTAAGTTGTATATTTCAGGAAAAAAAATGGGATGCAGATCTCAAACAGGACACAGATGGAATCAAGTAAAAACCTGGATGGATGAAAAGAAATGAGCAGAAGTAGGTATTTTTTTCTATATTCTATATATGGGGTGAGAGGGAGAGGAAAGGAGGACTAAAAGTATTTGCAGATGTGAGTTGAATCTGGCGAACACTTCAAGACAAAAGGAAAAAGGAAGTGTTAGAAACATTTTTGGGTTTGAAATTCTTGGAGCTTTTTGTGCTTTGGTGGTTTGTTTCGGTTTGGTTTTTTAGCACTTAAAAATTTAAGGACAAGCCCTCCACAGCAAAGACAGGTTTACCTAACAGAATTAAAAAAAAAAAATCTTAAAGATTTGAGCAATTAAAGATTGAAGGGCAAGAGAGACATACAACTCTTAGAAAGGTGGGAAATTCTAGAAGATCTCAGATTTTACTATAGGTACTTTTTGATCTGGATAGTCACTGGGTATTTGTCTTTTGATTTGGAATTGGTTAGTTTTGTTGCTTCCAGTATTTTCCTTCTGAGAAAGCTTGAATCACCTCTTTCTTCAGAAAGGCTACAATTTGTTTTGTAATAAATCATAACAGTTAGTGTCACATAGAAAGAAACATTATCTAAATAATTGTATTTGCAGCAGTGCTGTAGGAGTCACAGTACTGCAACATAGTTCCTGCTGCTTTGTAGGAGTTACTTAATTTAAAAGCCCCAGAATTTAAAATTGGATCATTTATTTGAATCTAGCTAACCTAGAGGAAAGAAAAAAAAAATCAATGAACACTGACAAGCCCTGAGCCTTGATAGGATTTGTTTTCAAAAGTTGGGTTACTTCCACTGTAATTTTTATTTCTAGTGTTAGTGTTTGCTGTATGAGAGGAAAGACAGACAACCAGAAAGAAAGAAAATAATGTCTTTAAATCCAGCTACATTTTGGTGTGTTGAGAGTCTGTTTTTCATGGAAAATTCATTTGACATTGTGAGAGAAATGCTGGGTTTTCAAGTGATTGAAAAAAGTCGTGATAAAAGAAGTACCTGATCCTGCTACAATACTGCATTCCCTTACAGGCCACATGAGCTAAAAGGCTTTTAGAATCCTTGCTGAAGGAGTAACCAGCTTTTGAAAACATATTTCTCATTCTCAACAGTGAATTACATACTTTGAAAACAATGATATTAAATCTCCTATTACAGAAAGAAGCTCAGTGTTATTTCAGAATAACCACCTACCTATGACATGATGAAGATGCTCACATTGTGATTTTCATTTTCACAGAGTCAAAAAGGACTAGTATGATAATGTGGCCTGACCTTACAGCATGGGCTCTGTATCAGGCCACTACATAATATCTACTAGGTGGCACTAATACTGTATAATGGGAGACAGCATAACATATTCAGGACCATGTAAAGGTAGTCAAAAGTTTAATTTGGGATTTACACTTCTCATTTTGAATGTTTTCAGAAGACTCCAGTTCAGAATTTCTGCCTTTGAAAGTCTCTTGTGCATTGGAACTCACGCCCCAAGGCAGGAGGGTAACAGATACTTAGCTCCCCTCGTACATAGGTACTAAATACAGAATACTAAATAAATGTGCATAGTAGAGCAAACAAATATCTAAACTGAGATTGCTGGAAACCTCAGCACCGCCCACCAGGTATGTTTGTGAAAGCTGGGATGCCTCTCACTTGCAGGATGTGCCTTGGTGTCTATCAGTTTGACAGAAATCAGTGTTTGTCCCGGTGGACAATCCCCTCACAGACTCTGGCTGCCAGAAGGCATTGCTGGCCAGCTGAGCCAGGTAGGATTTGGACCTTGAGAATTACCTCCAGGTAGCGCTGTCGTCCAGTGCTGCTGCTCTGCCTTCCCCCCAAAGATTTCCTTCTGCAAACCAGCCTCTCCCTGGCAGGAACCTGTGCTATCCCTGTGCTCTCCGTGTGACCGAGCCACTAAACTCTCTCCTCCCTGGTTACAGATGTCTCTTTCACAGTGAGCGTGTCTGTGAACAGACCACTTTTCTTCTAAAAGGAAGTTAAAATACACTCACCCATACCTATGTTCCCATCCTCACCCCAGTCGCTCAGCAGGAGGTACTGTCAGAATTACAGATGTTCTGGGGCAGTGGTTTTCTTTGCTTTTTTATGTCAGCAGGAATTTTCAATGAGGTCCCAAGTGCCCCGTTTGCTTGGTTTTTTCATTGTATGTTACAGAAGGGGAACCTTGTGTCCGGCAAATAGGTAGCTCATCCACCGCTGATGTCAAAAGTGATTCAGGCTGATCCTTACATGGCCCTCAACTGTTCTTCAGGAGACCTGAAGGCTGCTTAGGTTACTGGGGAAAGAGCTTTTGTTTTTAGTGTAGTCTTAATGCACAAAGATAGCGCCTCTCTTGGGTGTTCGTAACAGGCAGTGACATTCCACAGGCAGAGGTTGGTGGTGGTGGTTGTTTTGTGTTTTTTAAGGAGATGAAAATCTTCACCTCTGCTTTGATGGAGTTTTAGTCAGAGGTGATGCAAGTTAAACTACAATAGGAGGGAACAAAGATAGACCTCTGCTTGATGTCTGAGTGGCCTGACATGACACTTCAGTTATTCAGCTCTTCAGCGTTTGGGAATCTGCAGCTGTGGGATGTCTGGTGTCTGGCTGCTGGGCCGCAGCCCAGGAGCTAAGCCTAGCCCTCCTGAGAGCTCCACTCTGGGTTTTACAGCCAAAGGAGGATTGAGGAACTGAAGCCACCTCAGTGCTTTCTAACCAAACAGGAAGCTAGTGGCTCCTCTCCCCTCAAAGTGTAGCTAGCAGCAATAAATTAAATGATGTCTGTGGTTCCACTCCTACAGACCCTTCCAACTTGTACACCTAAGAATACCCAACCACCCAGTTACAACAGATGCCACTGAGGTGAGAAGGTAATGTCCAGAGGAACCTGGAGAGGTCTGCTCAGTGAATACCAAAGTACTCTTAGGAGGAGGAGAAACTAAGACTGGAAAGGCTCTGCCCCTGACTATCCAGTAACCAATTTGTTTACCAATTACCTGGACATGAGAGTGACAGTTGTGCCCATTTAGTTAGAGATGGAATACCTTAAATAACTGCTTTAGCACCCAGGCCCTTGTATAGTGGGGGTGCTCTGAGACTCTGCCAGTGTTTGCGCTTGGTTGGCAGTTCAGGCTGTAGGCAGGAGGAGACTTGCCCACTTCCTTCATCAAGCTGAGGTTCTGCATCTCACAAAGCATTAACACTGGGTAACTGGTGTGTGGAAAGACACCCACAAAAGCATTTGCCAGGAGATTTCTGCAGGAGTTGAGTGTTTGGGGTCTTTTATTGTCTTTTTGAGCTTCTGCCTGTACTCTTATGCTGGGAGTCACTGCAGCACAGAGAAGGTTTCCTCTTGTTGTCACTAACCAGGTCCTGAGAGGGAATTTAAGCCCCAAGGCTTTCCATTGCTACAGTTCATTTTTCCTTGCACTAGCTGCAGACACAACTGTACCAGCTGGTGTTGGTGCATGTATTTGGGGGGGGCAGTACCATATTACTGGTTTTAATTATTTTAATTCTTTAATGAAGTACAGCTTCATAAATTCTTTTTTTAACTCAGCCTAACCAACCAAGGGGGGGGAAAAAAAAACAAACCCTTTAGTCTTCTAATGCAAAACCAGCCAAAGTAGAAAGTTTATTTTTATTTCTGAGGTCATGTACATCTCTTAAATTCAATTTTTAGAACTCCAGTGGCTTAATTCGAGGTAGCTCCCCCAGCTCCAATAGTTTGATGTCTCACTCAATTCAGTCAAGTGCTACCAAGGAAGCACAAACAATAGCTATGCAAGAGCTTCAAAACTGCAAATCAGCCTTCCCACCAGAGGTTTCCTACCAGCACCCAGGCAACAGCTTCCTGTTTTGCTACAGCTGCCCACACCGGACACACAGGGTACACTGCACAGAAAACACTCTCTGGCACAAACTCACCGCCTTCTTTCCTGGAAGGAGAAAGGGGCAGGATCTTAGACGTGCCCCAGAACAAGAGCTCAGTTATTTACTGCTAAACAGGAGCCACATTGAAAGCTCATGGAGATCTTGTTTTTCAGAAATCAGATATCTCTTCTTCTTGCTACCTGTAAGACTTCTGAGCTTAGAAAGAGGTGAGGACAGCAGGTCCACAGGAAGCACAGGCTTTGAAACAGCACTTGTTTACTCTGCCTTACTGCAATCTTAACCAGTTCTGTATTTCTCTTCTAAGAACTCGCCTGCAGGCTGAAGTGACACAAATGAGAAACACAGGCACTGCCACACAGACTACCCATCTCTTCCTTTTATCTTTCAGGTCTGCTCTGCACCTGGCTGAAACTTGTCTGAGGCTCACCCAAAGACACCTCTGCAGAAAACAGGCACACTTGCTAGCTAATTTCAGCTGGTTTCTATTTGGTTTTAACTACAGAATCACAAATATTTTGAAGCCTTACCAGCCTATCAGACTTTCTAGGACAACAGCTGAGACTTTTCTGAAAAGACCAGGCTTGCAAGCCAGTTTTAAAAGCTATTATGTGGTATAGACTTTAATAATTTGTACAATTTTTATAAAATGTTTTAATCTATTTTCATAATTGAACATACGTCTATATTATTCACAGACTGAAATATCAATAAACCTAATAAAATTCTTAGGTTCTCATTCTGTCCTTCTGAATTCAAGGGAAAGCATGTGCAGGGGGAGGAGGGAGAAGGGGGCTGTTTGCAAGTTCTGCACAAGCACGCTGCCTTCCTGTTTACAAACTCAGTACCAGAATCTACCTGGGAACTTTATTTTACAGCGTATTTGTCACTTTTATATAAAAAGTGAGAGTCCCAACAACTGCTTATTCATCAGAAAAGCATAAGAATGATTGACAAATATTCCACATAATGTGGAAGAATTGCCATGGGGCAGGTTTCCCTTTAAAATGTTGCTGGATAAAGCCTTTAAGAGAAAGGAGCCCTTGGTTTGTACAGATGAGCCATTAAGCAAGTGCCTGGCTCTCAACACTGAAAGTGGTGAAGCTGGACTTCTCCACCCGCACATATTCAGCAGTCTCAGGGATGGGCAACAGCTGAACTTGGCTTCAAATTATTGAACTCAAAACACTTGGAGGCTTTTTTTCTGGTTAACTGCGCACTTGCGTTATCCAAGGTTACTCTCCAAATACCACACAGTTTCAGAAAGAATTTATCTGAATCTTTTGCTATCTAGCGTAGAATAAGTTATGCACACAAGAAAAAAGTTTCTACATCTGTTACCTTCAGTGTAGTTGCAGAATTGCACTAGCAAAGGGGGAAAAAAAGGGCAAAGAACAGTTCCCGGTGATAAAGCTACTTCAGCCGGCATGAACACATAAAATGTAACAAAAATAAGAGTAACAGCATATGCAATAAGTTACCATTGGCTGTGGAACACAATCTTTCCTTCCCTTGTATTTTAAGAATTATTAGTGGTACAGCCCTAACATCAAAGTGATTTTTTCCTCCCTATTTCAATTTCCTGCCATATTTAACTGCCAAACGCATCTGATTGCCTCCCTGAACTGCTTCACAGATATGACACCAAGCATGCCAAGAATGGCCTCAGGTCTTTAGGGACAAGAAAGCCACATGAGGGAAAGTCCTCTCTAGTCAAACTTGGGGTTTGCCATAGTAATCAGGCTGACAGTTTTATAAGTGTCACTACTTTATAGATGGTTACACAGTTAAGAATATACATTTAGAAATGTAGGAAAATGCAAACTTTTTAAAATTTATTTTTTATTATTCTGCAGCATAAATCTGTGTTTAAATAGGAGACAGTGCCTACGCGCGCAAAGGAACTCGGGCACCTAGTCCCAACACTTAGGCTTCACTGAGACCCTGGAGCTGCCATGCCCTGGGCCAAGGCACAGCGGGACCCTCAACCTTTCTGGACCTGCCTCACCCACCAGGTGGCTTCTGGTGGCCACATGCAGGGCACCACTGCCAGCCACTCACATGCATGTACGGGTCTGATTCAACAAAGGGTCCTGGGCTGCCAGTATATATAGCTGGAATTAGGTTTTTCATACTTATCCCAGATGTAGGTGGAAAACCCATTATGTTGCCAGGAGTCTAGAAGGAATCATTTTCCCTGCAGCAGCTATTCTACTTCAATTAGTCATTAACAGAGACAGCACTAGGCCTATCTGTCTCATGCCCCGCCCCCCTCCCTCCCCTGCTTCTACTTCAGCATAAAATGCTTAGTTTTACAAAGTTTACAAGTGTCAGATCAGACAATCAAATCCAGGAAACCCCAGGTCAGCAGACTGAGTGTGATTCCACAACACAGGATGCAACCTGACCATACAGTCCTGCCCCTGCCACAGCAGCGTCCTGGTCACTGACATCCTAATATCACTGAGCTATGGCTGGCTGTCTCTCTGATGCTCTTTCCTATTACAAGGTGGGGGAGAAAAAAGGAGGAAAAAAAAAGGAAAAAACCTGAGACCTGGATGAAGCACCTCTATTCCTGAGAAGCATTCATGTAAAAGAACCCAGATGACCCCCTGCTTTAGGGACACTCAGCCCTCCAGATCAGCTGGTTCAAATGGCCCTGGACCAGCTCATGGGCTTCAAAGGGTCCCACTCTATGGTGCCCTGTAAATCCCACCTTCACTTTTTTCCCTTCTCCTTACCCAAACACATCATCTAGCTGTGGAATATGAGGCCAAGAATTTCATTAGCTGAAAATCACTTAAATCATGGGTGTTCTGATAGGAACATAGCCCTGTAGAATCATTGCTTAAAAAGTGTAACCCAAATTTACTTTTATAAGGACATACACCTCATAGAGTTAACATGAACCACCTGTATGGCAACAGCCTCGGTCCAAAGCACAAATACATCTTGCTTAGTCATAAAAATTTTTTTTTGACAATACTGTAACTTAATAATTTACAAGCTGAAACCGTTCACCCAGTATTTGAAATATGTCACAGCGAGTTACAGTTATCACTAGGACTTCACAGCAAATAAAACTTGTAACTAAACATGCACAGATCATTATATATACAGTGATAAAAAAATAACGATGTACATTTTCTTGTAAGAAGAAATTAAGTAAATTCTTTGTGCATTTCAGGATTGAAACATCTAACCTATATAAAATTACTTTAAAATATGAAGTAAATATTTAACCCAAAACTTGAGAAATCTTTTGTAATCTGCAATATAGCCTTCTCATTTCCTTTTTTTTTTTCTCTGACACGGAACAACTTAGGAATTTTATCCCCTAAGATATTTAATAGTAATGTGCAGATATAAAAAATACGTCCTTTGTGGCAAGCTTGAACATATATATATATATATTTACAAACCTCCAGAACAAATTAGCATTAAAAAACACAGAAGTAGCAGATTGACATAGTGCTTTATTTAAGCTGTCTGTACGAAGGAAAATAATGTGCATCCCTATCATATACGTGTAAAAATACTAAGGATGTACAGTGTACAAAAACAGTTTCTTGTAGTTATTTCACATCCTTGTGGGTCATATACTTAAGGAAATAAACAGTTTAAGTATGACCAACAGTAATACGGTTTCTTGGGTTCATAGTCGTGTCTGCTTAATATCCTTAACCATATGACTAGATCTTGCATGGATCTAATGAAAGAACTAGCAAGGTCAAGAAATGTCACAAACTCTAAAGCTACAGGGAGGTAATTCAATTACCAATTTAGAGGTTTTTATTTAAATAAATACTTTACATTTCATGCTTGCCTGTAATGCACTACCAGGAGCAAGATAAGGAAATTCTACTGTAGACAGTACAAACAGTAGCAGCAAAGTGTGTACATTGAGGTGTAATATATAGACCCTGCAGTTAGTAAGGAAAGACCTTACTTTTGTACTCTAGGAGAAGCACATGGCCCCTGCAAGAACAGTCAGCTTTAAGAAGCCACAAGTAAAGATGGGAAAAAAATGTAAAACAATCCTGGAATAAATGTTCTTTAAGCAACAGGAATGTACTGGAAGATGGATTAGTGTGGAAAGCGAAGCTGTGTGCAAAACTGCCAAAATCCAAACAGAAATGACCTATTTCCTCTGAGATGGCTGCAGTACAAGAGGGCATACTGTATGTCATGGAAGTCAGTACAAGCTGGAGTCAAAGTCTGAAATGTACTGTGCTCGAAAGGCTCGCCAAGACAACCAGCCACCATCTCCTGTCCAAAACCAACCACAACTGCAGACAGCAAAAGAAGAGCTTCAAAAGTTTCTCTCAGCACTGCTTGTCCATTCCTCTGTCACCTGTTTCTAACACTGGTAAGAGAGAATCCCCCAAGCCCAGGCAGCACAAAGTGTCTGCTGACTCTCTGTAGCACAAACTTGATCACTGATGTTTTGAAAGGCAGACAAACACAATGCAAAGTGATGTCTTAAAAGGTTTTCAAATAATTCACTGACAGACACTTACTGCAAACCACGCACTAAGTAGCTACGCCATGGTGAGCTAAACCACAGGGCGTCCTCTGCCCGCAAGGAGCGGCTGGCCAGAGGCACGGCCAGTCGGTCACCAGCTAGAGGTGCCCTGTGTCAAGAGACTTATTGCTATTACAAGCTGAAAACACAGGGGAGAAAACACAGGCATGTAACACAGATTTTGAATCACCATAGTTTCAGTCTGTAAGTACGAGACCTTTGCAGAGAACTAATTAATGCCCGTCTGTTAAGTACTTGATTATTTCAGTCACTCGCTCGCTGTGTCAGTGTAGACACCTCTACAGCACCGGTGCAGAACACACCTGCAACTCATTTGCTGCCCATCTCTCTCTCTGCACAGGAACAACAACATCTACACATCTTTAGTGTTACAAGGTGACACAATGACATCGTATGCAGTTACAATATACATCATGACATATTTCTGTTTGATTATCCATTACTAAAGATAAAACACAAAACATGAAAAATTGTCTAAATTACTCTGCGTTTTTAGCTGCCTTGCTAAAATGCCCATCAACCCCTTGACCATCCCAGCACATGCACTGCCAGCAGTGGGCTTCATGCTTGGGCACTCAACTTTCCACATCAAGAGGCTAAGGCATCTGCGTAGAACATCTCTCCTCTCAGACCCATCTACTCACTCACACAACGCAACCAGGAATACTCAGCAATATCACAGTCTTTGTGGGAGCTAACAAGAGCTGAACGCAGAGATACTTCAAATGATAATCCCATGGAGTTGGGGTTGTCCGATGTTGTTAGCAAGGGTGCGTGCGCTCTGTATGCTGCACGGCGTAACGTCCCAACTCCTAGCACCAAAGGGTTTATTATTAAGATTATCATTGCTGAAGATCAACGCTAAAGTTTATGCACATGTTCTGTTAGACACAGATCTTAGGAAATGGAAAGACGTTTCCCTATCAGTGGAGCATTTGTCATGATGTTTTAAATTCAGTCAATCGGGTACCACTGTTACATGTAACTTGCTGGATTTCAGGACTCTTTTGGTTGAGGGCAAATCTTCCTTGAGAACGGCTGATCCCAGAAATTTGCTATTTTAATTAATAAAATAAAGTGCTTTTCTTGTAATCACTGTGGTCTCATTGTTCAAATGCAATTCCTTCATATAGAACAGACGTTTTCTCTTGTGCTGTCAGGCTCTTACATTATGTTTATCCTAAATGGAGCACAAGACATAGCTTTTTTGTCTGTTTGTTTTTAACCCTTTGGCGCATGAGGTTGGAATTCCTCACCTCCATTGCCAAACAGTTAAAAGACAGTATTTCATTCACAAAAATCTGATTCTAAGCAGTATGTACAATTTCAGAGCCTTGTTAAAATTTCCACATGGGAGAAAAGTGCATTATTCCCTTCAGCTTGTACAGTCCTTCCATATATTACAAAATTAACTGCTATAAGCCTGTTCTAAGATGTAGCAGCATTTGCAAACATGACACATATAAACCTTATCTCTAAAAATAAATACTAACGCAGTATAACCAAGGGGAAAAAAAAAAAGGAAAGGAAAGCAAAAAAGAATATTCAGAGTTAAACACCTGGAGAAAAAAGCTAATTCACAAACTCAAAATAAAAACAAGTAAGGCAAACACCTGTTTACCTTGGTGCACACATTTTGGTGAAAAGCAATACCATTATGCCTGTCTACATTCTTCAGCCATCAGAGGTGATGCATATCATGAAAGAGAAAAGCATGAGAAAGATGTTATCTGGTGCAAATTATAAGACCCCTTGAACAACTTCAAATGCTGCTTTTATGCCTTCATTTCTTGCATGTATAATGTTCGATTCTCCATGATTGCACATGAACCTGGAAGTTCTAAGTGGCAGGCTGGGCGAGCCCAGCCCTTCTGCTTCTTCTGTAGTATCCAACAGTAATTAAAAAATAATATATATATATTTATATATATCAACAGTTTAAGTCCTTCTTTCAAACATTTCCCAAACAAATTCCAGCCAGATGTTAATGACAGAGACCTGCTTCAAGTAATGATATGCCTAACAGAAACCTTGCATATGTACATCACCACCCCTATGTTTCCTCATTCTAACCAGCACAAACAGATGCAAGAAAATTTTATAGCCTAGTCTGTTTTGACTAATTACAATTTTGATTCGTCTTCTGGAAGAAGATAAGCTGGACCAACACGGTTTTTGTTTAGCCTCCGCTGTGAGGAAAAATAGATGACTACTTGTTCACAAAGTTTACAGTGCTGAAGTCAAGTCATCTACCTTCAAAGAAACTGTTAGTAACTTCTTGACGTTGCTATTATACTGAGACTGTGGGCAGCAGCAACAGCAGGAGAGCGTAGTAGAGAAAAATCTCATATGTCATGCAAAACCAAAACTGATTTTAGGTAGGTTTGGGAAAGAAACTTGTTCAATTTGGAATGGTCTCTGAAAGTGCCCCTGCTATCATAATAGTATCTAGTACTGGTGGTGATGTTCAGGAATCATTTTCAGTGATAAACCTAAGATGACAGTGAAGCAGCAGAACAAAAAAGTTATTCTCGTCCACTTGCAGAGTAGGAAAACTGAGGGAAATGCGGCCGCCTCTCATTGTCCATGCAGTCCATACCATCCTCGTCATCTGTGTTAAGGGAGAAGTTCAAAACATCATTATATTTGCAACAAAATTTCATTATTCACCTGATATGCAGTATACCTTTCAGGGTTCAATGCTGAAGTTGAAGACTCAAGTTTAAGTAAGACTTTAGTCATGTATGTAAGCTTATGGTCAAACAGCAGGATGATGTTCACTGAAGGGATATCACTTCCAAATGTCACTATTTGGGTGATTTGGGGTAGGTTGATTTGTTGATTGGGTAGGTTGATTTGTTGATTGGTTTTATTATGCCTATGATGTGAGAACTTCAATCACTACTACCAGTTCTAGGCTAGTCAAAACATGCCAGCATGGAAGCCGACTGCTGACTGGGCCAGACAGTTTCCCTTGTTTCTTGAGCTGAGCTCAGGAAATTATAATCTTACTGCAGATATATTTAAATATTCCTCCATTTCAAAGGGAGTTAAAAGGAAAAACAGCTACAAAATGAACAGTTCATGGAGGTTCTATGTGTTTCAATTCTTAGATATTATTTTTTAGTAAACTATTTATTTTTACAGTATTTACTGGGATCAGAGGAAACATGGACTAAGCCAAATTCATAAATATTTTCATTTACATAGTTCCTGCAGTGCCAGTGGAAACCAGGCACCAGATGTTACCTAACTCGGAGCATTTGGATGGACGTTCTCACATGGATTTTTTAACAGTGCTTGTTCTTAAAGACTCCTACTGAGACTGTTGTTCTAACGACATATTTATATGCAACCTTTCAGAATTATGTATCTTTTGTATCTGAATATATTCTACACATAAAAACTAGAGTTAATGCAGGTTTGAGCAGTTGTTATGATTAGGCTACTTGACTTCAACAATGCCGCTCAGTTCTGTAACTTCAAATACAATCTTGCTTTTACACTATCAGTTTAAAGGAGGTTAATGTACACAGCCTGTTTGTTTTGCTATCAGACTGATTACTGTAGATACAAGACAGAGTTTCAATAAAAATAAATATCTAGAAAAGATCTTTATTTCAGCAGTAATCTTCTGACACCGTTACTCGCCCTCCTTCCCTAAAACACATTTTAACCCCCTTTTGCGTAATCATATCAGACAGAGGTGATACCACACTGTAAATAATACAATTACTTGTAGATTTTAAAATTAAAATAATTTAAAATAATGTCCCAACCACAACAACAGAAAAGGGAAAGCCCCATGTGGTTCTTGAACCACTGCAGTTCACTAAAAATGGCAGCAAATCTACCTGGCACAGGAAAAAAATACACCTCTGTGCTGCTGGCAATGCTGCTCATCGCAGGCTCAGGTGAGGTAGCCCTGCCAGCTCCCTGGAAAGGCTCCCCATGCCAGCAATTCAGCAGCTGATCTCTGAACTGCTGTTGGTCATCACCCCCCACTTCATTATTCTTAAGACTCAGTCACCTGCCCTGAATTCAATAAATTTAAAGCTGAAGCCTTGGAGGCATACACGTTTTGTATTGCTTCACCCTTTGATGAACTAATAGCCATTCTCATTACATAGGTGGGGTTTCAAGAGATCAGAACTTTATGATATCAAATCAACAGACTCCAAGTTAATCCAAATTTTAAGTAAAATTTGTTCAAGTTACAATTATGAACAAATTCTTATCAAGCTAAATGGGAGAAGTAAGGGTTCTCTTTTCACAGTAGAAAGACTTAAAATCACTTAAATTATGAACTTTGAGCAACCTGGTCTAGTGGAAGGTGTCTCTGCCCATGGCAGGAGGCTTGTAACTAGATGATCTTTAAGGTCCCTTCCAACCCAAACCTTTCTGCGCTTCTATGACTGTGTTCAAACATTAGAAACATGAAATCCAGAAAATACACTAGGTCTATATACAAACAGAAAACTGCAGCTAACCTGCGAATCCTAAAACACCAAAAAATGGGCTAGCTTTAGGAAAGGGTAAGCAACAATAACTACAGCCTTTATTGTCTACTTTTGTGTTCCGCCTTTCTCAGCCTCCAATTTAAAATAAACAAAAACTCACAAATATCCCATTTAGAAAAAAAATTCACTCAGGAACTCAGAAGCAAGATTTTAACTGCTCTGGCTTGGTAAATAACTCTGTTAAGCCCTTGGCTGATCAGATCATACTTGTGCATGTCACAGAAGATGACAAAAATACAAACTGTGGAGAAATTACATTCACTGCAACAAAGAAACTCTGTGCAAGTCCCAGTGCAGTGGTTACATCCTCATTAACAGCTTCTCTAAGAGCTCTGCTGAAGAACGAAACTTGGTATGGCATTTCATTTTCAAGTAATTGGTATGTACACAAAGAGAAATCCACTTGTCTCTGGCAGATCTTTTTTTTTTTCTTTTTGTCTTCAAAGTATTTTAAAATATGCCTATCTCACTAAAACTAGACAGTGTCCACATGCTTAAAGCAGGGTCCATGTTCCAAGTACTATGCTGAACTGGGACCTTGACTGCCAACCAGTAAACACTTGAAGCTAGTGCCTTCTCTTATTTAAAAATAAAAAATCCCCAATAGGCAAACAAATGAAAACCCCAAACAAAATCAAAACATGAAAGTCCATACCAAAAATGCCCTCAAAACTCAAATCAGAGTGATCTAGTATTCTAAGTTTTGTAATTGCTCCTTCTTAAAAAGAAAACTGTCATCGAGAGTTACTCTTACACACTTCCATATGAAGATTTTTATTAGTAACACTGAGAACAGCTTTTCCATTCAAACAGAAAAAAGCCTTACACAGTGCTTTATTATAAACATTGTTAAGTCATGCTAACGCATCATTTCTGACTTACATTTTTCAGGCGGCGTTATTGTAATAGTCTGAGCTGTAAATTCTTCATCAAAATACCTGGTGTCTGTCTCAGATGTCACTTGAGGTTTAAAAGGAGGTACAAGCTGAAAGGCACCAAGAAACAAAATAAAATTACTATACCTCAAACCAGCCAAATTACTACCAGGAAAACAAGTAAGTTCTTTTTCCCTACACCCCAGATCAAACAAGTAGGTCTGTGGAGAGGCAGCTGAGTCTCTTAACTCCTAGTAAGAGACAGAAGCCATTAGAGTCAATCCCAAAAATATCAATTCAGGATCCAGTTAATAGCACAACACAGCTAAATTCCAAATATCATTCTCACATGACTTGCAGATAAATTGAGCTGCATAAAGATAATTACCTAGAAACTCTTCAGGCCAATGTAATTACCCGCATAGCTGTGAGGCAAAGGCACCTCTAGATACTTCACCATAACTTGGCTGTATAAACAGCTAAGGAAAAAAAACTACTCAGAGAGTATAATAAGCATGATGGTTTGGTTTGGTTTTTTTTTTCAGTGTTAAGACCTTCATCTGAACCTACGTTTAAAAGAAATTATGTGATGTGAAAATTAATCTTACATTTGAAAAAAGGCCAGTTCATGCTTAAGTGAGTTCCTGGATCTATTCCTGCCTACTGCTTTTAGAGTACAGTGTGGTATTTCCCAACAGCAAATCACTAGTATCTGCTCACAGCCCCCAGGCAGGACTTCCTTGCCCCTCTTTTGAACCAGTCTTGCTCTCCACCTTCTCCACCGGAAGAACTGCCTATAGGCCAAAGATTTTAACTGGAAGGCATATTTAGCATGGAATATCACTCTGCATGATGCTAGTCCAAAAATGATACAGCAGTTTAGTATGTATGATATTGCAAATGTGTGTGGGTGTGACATAAATGTGTGTGGGTGTGGTGTGACAATGTTTTTGTTTGTACCTTGGAGCCCTTCGGTGTTATCTCCACATATGCAATTTAAAACACGCCCTGAGAATAGTGTATTGATTTTCCTTTCAATACAACAGATTACATGATGGGTCACTGATATTATCAGCTATTTCACTAGTTTCATGTTACCTCTCTCTTCAACTCCAGAACACTAACACCAAACAATTAATTTGTTCATTTGCCCCACAGCAAAGGAAGCAGAATTGCTGTTAAACTCCCTCCCTTCCCCATGTTCTAGGCACTAGATGCACAGATGCACATGATGTGTACATACTAAGAGACCTATTTTATCTGATCCAAATCTTCAGTAACAGTGCAAGCAATTATTAAGCAAAACCAAATCTCTCTCTTTCATATACTCAGTACAATAAATCTGATTAATACTTTTATAAAACTAAATTCGGTTTTCCCTTACATTGTCATGAATGGAAAACATACAACAGCAGAGAAGGATTTTGAAGTAAAGGTTCGGAGCACTGTAGGATAAATGCTGAAAGAGCTAATATATATGAACTCAATACTAGAAGAATCTTCCAGGTATAAATCCAGTTACATCCGATGTTTAAAACCAAAGTATTCTATTTTATTGCACAAATTTCTACACTTTTTGAAAATTATTTTTGCATGCATTCTGGCTATCCCAAGCAATTCTGCACTATTAAAGCAGATTTCCAAAGTTGTATGTCCCTCCAGCAATGCAGTCACACAATTACTAAGGACAGAGTTACTCCAGTGGAATATCCCACATTGCCATTTTTTTCTCATTTTTCTGTGTCAAAGAAGAATACTCAGAAAGTCCAACTCCCCCCTAAAAAAAAATCCAAACAAAACAAGTAAACATGCAAAACCAAACAAAAAAAGGCCACACAAGATTACAGGAAGACAAGTAATGTACTCTAGATAACGACAAGTGTCCATCACATCCTTTTAAAAAGACACTTTCACAGTTCTCAGCAATAAATTCAGTATGAAAAAAAATCCATAAGCTAACATGTTTATAACAACTTTGCTACTTCCCTGATTGGGATAATTTTTACTGATGAGAAACAGAAAATGTCATTTCACAAAAAATTAAAACATTTCCTTTGAAGATAATGAAAATACAAGCTTAGGAAAAACTTTCTTGTTTCTCAAGGACAAGAAACAATGTCTTTTCAACGGTGCAGCACACATCTCCAGGAGAACAAACTACTCTTGATACCAAGTGCAACAGGGACTGTTCATCCTACAACTACTTTGTGAAGAGAAGGAGCAAACATTCACATTGCAGTCTTTAACAACTGTGATTTAGATTCAAGTAGTTAATGAAAAACAAAAGGTATGGCAAGGTAATATCATTATATGGAGGAATGCGTGGATGTGTAACTGGAGAGGAAAAAGAAAATGCATTAGATGACAACTTTCTTCCTCAAAAACTTACTGGCTAACTACTGGTTTACTCAGGGGTTTTTTACTACTATTTTTTTCTTTTAATCCACTGAAATGAAGAGGCCTCACTATGACTTTAAACCACTTCCTTGTTCTCCCCATCTATCTGAAATAGGAATGGTTATGGAAAATACTTTGAAAACATCATTTCAGGAAGAGAAGCACAGTACTAAATGACTCCTAAGGAACAAAAAATTACAGTAATAATTTTAATCAGGTATGAAAAGCACTATTAAAACAAAATTCATCAAGTTGGCACTCCAATTTGATGCTCAGTAGCAAAGCTTATTAGAAAACTGTTTATCAGTAACATCCAAAAAGTCAGCTGATGAAAATTTCAGGGATGACAAAAGTCTGGGGAAGTGAAACAACTAGAACACATGAAACTAGCCTGTAATGAGAAGGGAGGAACCAGATGCAAATTTATGTCAATGGTGTTTTAGGATTCATCCATCTTACCACAGTATCCTTCATATCCTGGAAATAAAGGTAATTGGAAACTTCAGTGACTGTAGAAACAAACCATCCAGCCATATGGCTCTCAACAACAGCTTACACTAGTGTTTATCCAAGCTGTACCCTGAAGTACACCAACCATCCCCTACAGCCTTTGGAAATGGGGAAACGGTAGCTGAGATTAGGATGCACAGATACAACTCAACAGAGAGCAGCAGGGAAGTTTCTTAATTCTTCCCATACACTTTGCCTCCTTCCCTCACAGCATCACATCTACCGGCACAGCTGTGAGGACAGCCGGAACTGGGGATTGCTCCCTTCCGTCTGTTCTATCCCACCTACACCAAACCAACAGGGGCTAAAGTCTTGTGGACATCCCACTCCAGACTCCTGAGCTGACACCAAAGGCACACTTCCCTTTCCCCAAGTAAATTCTTTCTCTGACATGTATGTAATTGTTGGGATATTCATGAGACACACTCCCAGTTTTAATGGGAGGACCTTTAAAATAATTCTTGTTAAGGAATGAGGAACCAGCATGCAGAGTTTAGGCATCACCTCCAGAAGAAAATGAGAGAAACACTTCCCCAACAAGCTTTCAGACAAAGCAGAAGCAGAGTGTGGTATAAATGACACACCCAAGTGTATGCAGAGGGACACATTCAGACCATTCAACACCACGTTCAGAAGACTGCAGACAGAACCATTCAACACAGATTTTGCCACCAACACACCCTGCTACAGAAACCTGGCAATCCTTCTGAAGGGGTGTCACCTTGTCCACCCCTGGACAAGGCTTCATTTAAAAACACGAAGTAAAATGTCCACAAATTTCAGCTGTAATAAAACTGTTAGAAAGACAAATAAGGTGCAACTTCTGCAGAGATAAACACTGTGACACTCCAGAAGCTTCGCCATACATCCCAAGGGTGACTGAAGTTGAGGTTTAATGATAAAGATTAAAACAGCCAACATCAACTACCACCCTGATGATCACAACATGAAGATGCCACTCTACAGCCAGTGACATTTCATGTTTGGTTTCACAAAAAATAGTATCCAGGCGCTACTGCCACAGCTATTCCCCACTTCTGACATGAGAAGTCAGAAGTCCAAGAGTGATGTGAGTACCCAAAGGCACACTCAGTAACCTGGGCACAAAAGGAGTAAGATGAGCTTTTGATAAGCACAGTCCTTGTCAGTCAGCAAGAGAATCACCCTCCTCAGTCCTGGCTGCCAAGCTTTAGTACAGGATAATTTTCCTCCCCTCATGGCCTGTGCAAATTCAGGAACACACTCCAACCAGACAGGGAACTGCACCTCCTGACAATTTACTCTAAGGAACAGAAATACAGATTTTCAAAGTTTATGCATTACACACACACATATGCATAGATATGTATGTGTCTGTACAAATAAAGAAATAAAAGTCTAAACTCAGTGTGAGTTAAGTGACTTTAAGAGTTGATGTTCAAGACAAAAATCCAATTTCATATCCATCTGTCAAGCTGAATCTGCCCTGGCCATTTCCAAGGCTTGATGTTAGAAATGACAGCAAAAGCAGTACCAAATTCTTAGTGTCTTCATTTTCTCTAAGTGAATGGCATTTCCATTTGGCATCCATCAAGAGCAGCGTGTGAAAAACACCACAGTTTTTCCACGGTTCAAGTCCTGGGAGAGTTGTCACCCATCTCTCAGGGGAAGGAAACGTGCAGATACAGCCAGGTAACAGTCAGATAACCTGACTGTTACAGGTACACTGAGATGAACAGACAGGCTTGATTCTACATCCTGAACTTCCTCACGCTTACTGGACAACTACACAAACACTTCATTATGATAGAAAATTTGCCCAAAAATAATTTACCAGGAATCATTTGTCTTGCTATTGTATAGGAAGTGGTTGAAGCTACTTCAAAGTACCTGTGATGCACTTGATCTGCCAAACGAAAAGTATGATGCTTAAGAACATCAATCTGGTCTTCTTTTTTTTTAATTTAAAGAGAATTTTACTTTAAATGAACTAAAAATTAATACTACCATAAGAATCTCATCCACCAACAGAGTGCCACTGAATCATGCTGAGTAGAAGGGAGAAATACCTGTCCATCCCCCTCAAACTAGAGCTGCCACTTGGAGAAAAGACAGTAATTTGAGTTGAGCTTCAAGCCAATCTGTAAGCATTCCTGTAGGAACTGGTTCATCCCCATACCTGGCCCTGAAGCAGGCAGCCTGTTGCCCAGTCGGGAGCTAGGAATACCCCACAGACCCTGCAGGAGGTGGTCCTAGGCAGGCGGAGGAGGAAGAGCTGGGATTTCAGTGGTAGGAAGAGACACCACACAAATCCACAGAAAACAGGATTCAGCAGGGAGGTTCACCCATGGATAAGCTGTTTTCCAAGTGATGCAATGCTGTTATCACAGAGAGAGAGAGACCAAAAACCCCCAGGACTACAGCAATGTAAGTTTAAGAATCAGACACCCTTATGTATATTTTCCTCCCTGTAAATTCAAGCAGCTGGGGGAAGGGTGGTAATCAACCTCTAGGTCTGCCCATATAGTTTAAAGTATCAGTGAAAACACAATGAAAAGATCAGACTGGTTAGCAGTTTTCTGATCTTTTTACTACTTCACTTGGCAACAACACAAAAGCAACTAACAAGGGTAATTTCTGCAGGTTTTGTTGCAGTGCAGATAATTGTACAAAAATAGTATGACTCAAACAGCAAGGGCCTAAACCCAAATGTTGGTATTTTCCTATTTCCCTCCTGCCCTTTTCCTTCAAAATCTGATACACAGAAGTATTTAAATGTGCATTTAAGATCACAGTTATGTTTTAGATTTTGCCAGGCCTGAACCCAGGGCTTCAATCGTGGGATTTCATCATCTACTGGTTTTGTGTCTTGAGGAAAACAAAGGTAGTCACAGCTGAAGGGTAAGGAACAGCTTCTTGCAGCTGTCAGACTTCATGCTGAAAGTCACTGCCTCCACGCTGAGACAGGTGCCTCCACAAGCACTGCACCTGCAGCAAAGTCAGGCATCCCAGCCTTCTCCATTACTGACACTTGTCCCTATTCCCTTCCCAGTACTAACAAATTAATTTGTTAGCACTCCCTAATTTGCTCCTGGAACAATCAGAGGTATTACCACAAATCAGAAGAAGAAAGATATATATATAGATATAGATATATCTCAGCCCAAATTTCCATGTGGTTTCTTTCTTCTTTCATCTATATTATGTGCAGGAGAAAAAACAGGCCTTGCTAAAAGGTCTGGACGTCCTTTGCCATGAGGCTATTTGAGTGCTTCAAGCCTGAAGACATACCCAAATTTCTACCTTTTAATTAATGCCCATGTGGTTTTTGTTCAGTGAAAGACCCTAAACAGAACATCTGACAACTTAAGAATATTTCTGCAACCCAAATAAAAATACGCTAATACAAGTCTTAAATGAGAAACAGAGACATTTCAAAAGCTTCCTGATTCCAGCTAAAAATAAAACAAATATTTTTTGTAGTATATGGGCTTTTGAAGTCTTCAGAGTTTGCCAAACTATTCAATTTCTCATACTCAGGCACATAGAAAAAAACTCATCAGGGCTGAGATGATCACAGGAAGAACCTGGCACAGGCTGCTCTCTTTCATATGCCCTCATGGTTTTTCTGCCAAAAATAAATACATCAGATCACAAATGCTAACTATTATACATTTTTCATTTAAAGGCAACGATCTTTCTCTGCTCCAGTGTGCCATACAGTATTTTTTTATCATTGTGTAGTACCAAATTAGGTTAACTAGTTAGCAGTATCAGAAAGCTAATAATTCCATTTGACCATTTGGATCCATTTGACCCGACAGAGCTACTGTCACATGAAATACATGAAAGAGTTTACAGATATATAATTCTGGCTTTAACCACACCAGTAAAGTGATAACCTAGTAAGTACAGAGATGCACTTAATATCTGTAAAAATGATAAAATTAGAAGCACACAAGCACAGTGTGAACTATCACAACTACTTGGAATACACGATTTTTCTGTTTCCATTACTCCGAAAGTGAACTTCCATTCTCTCATTGCTAACAGAAACACACTCCTGAAATACAGCCAGAAAATTACAGTGTCATGGTGCATAAAACTCAGGCAAAATTACTCTGAAATATTTTTACTGTGCCAATAATTATATCCACTACCAATTTCATCAAGTGACTCTACTGCTGAAGATTCTACTACTAACAAAAAACAGAAACAGAAGCAAGCATAGAATAAACCTGTTTGAAAATCAATTTGTTTAATGCTCTGAGTTATTTCAGAATACCAAAATACCTCAAGAATATTCATACAAGCATTCCAATAAACATACTCAATGAAAGTTCATTAACAGTGTTATTATCTTTGTGGTTTGTATTTCAGAGCACAGTCTTACACCCTACATACTTCAGAACCTGTAAGACTGTGTGTGCAGATGGAACAACTGGATATTTTAACCAGCCAGACAAATGGCTTTGTTAGGAACAAATAGGAACAAAACTATTTTTTAATTAAACAGAAAAACATACTGTCAGAACTCATTTACATGAGTTATTTTTCCATAAAGAACACACTGTGTGCCAATACTGCACAAAACCAATTCTTACAATCCTTGAAGTTAACCGTTCAACTGAGGAAATTCAAATAATTTTTTTACTAGCAAATTTGGTTTCTCAAAGCAACGGTGGCCAGAACAAACAAAGATGGACTACAATTTCTCCAGTTATAATAACCCAATAAGCCATATCCACTTCCATGATCATAAAAGTGAAGTGCCAGCATTTATATATTTATATATATATATATATGTAACTCTGCAAAATGTCTCCTTTTATTTTAATAGCTCAGAAAAAGATCTTGGCTGAAAGACATTTGCCATGTTCATTTGGAAAGGATCAAAGCGCATGTAATTAGGAGTATCTATATATTCTTAACTAAATATGATGCTGAACACAGTGCAGAATTGAAAGCTCTATTTCTAATGCAAGATAATTAGGAAATCTTTTTCAAGAGAGCAAGAATAATGTAACAGCTTTTTTTCTCTCACCCACTCCTAGAACATTGCAATCCAATTGACTGGGATTTTTTTTACTCTAGAAAGGTCCTCGACTTGTATTTTTAGATTGTATCCTCACAGTGCTTCTCTACAGTGTCCTTACATAACCAACTAGTGGTTGAGCTCGTAAAGTAACCTGATTAATATACTTGCTATGATTATTTAGTGTAAAGTTTCCCAAAACCTTGTGATACTGCCAGGGAAAAATCACACTTGTATCAAGTAACTTCAGAGTACCATATTTTGTATCATCATATACAGGCTTCTATTTCAATGCCGGTATTTGTCAGAGAAGTACCACACCAACAACCACACATTTTAAAATTCCAGTTCAACAACAACTGAAAAAACAGTTTGTATCACTGACATTGTAGCATAAACATATTCTGCTCAGTCGTATGTCTTCCATTTTCCTTTTATTTGAACAAAGCAAAAAAAGTAGAAAAAAACTATCTTTTAAAATTACACAGCTCAACTGGCAACGTAAAACAGTTGGGGGGAAAAAAGAGAAGTCTTTATCAAAATAGAAGGGGTTTATAGCAACAAGTAAATTCTTACAGAAATACTAAGATAAAATCAGTTTCTGTATATAAAACAACTTCCGTGGAATTGAGTTTCACTACTGAGATAAATTCATTTTCTAAAATCATTCCCAAAGTGTTGATCATTACAGGAACAGGACTGGGTTTAAAGAAAGCTGTTTCAATTGAATTCCCAGCACTCACTTTTTTCTCCGCAAGCTGTTTTGGCTCAGTGTTTTAATGTTATTTTAATTTTCTTAGATATCTTTTTAAAAATAAGTTTCAAAAACGTTTCTATTTATACACAAACAATTAGAAAGTAGATTTTTGCTATGAGCCCCCTCCAATGCCTTAGTCTCCCTTTTCCATGAAACAACTTTTCAATAAAGGGAAGAAATAGAAATACAATTCAGGATAAACTTATATTACATTTTCACATTACCTTGAGTCATACACCTACTTTTCTCTTGAAGGCCCAGGAAGAAAAATGGAAAGGAAAAAATTTGGACATTTACATAATAGAAGAAAAATCTTTGCTGAGTTTAGGTTGGTTTGCAAAATTTATTTCTGGTGAACTGACACATTATTACTGAAAACCCAAAGATTAAGTAAGTACACCTTGTTCAGAATAATTATTCATTTGTAGTAACACAAAAAAGTTGCAAAGAAAAAAATTACTAACTCCAGAGAACAGCAATCCTATGACTACCAGTTGAAACAACCTTGCAGAAGCCAGATTATTCAATGTCATATAAATATAATAATGACATACCTTTTTATCATATACGTCTTGCCAGTTTACTCCAGCAAAGAAACTATGACGCATGATTTCTTTTGCATCATCTGGGCCTCCACCAAGTCTAAAGAGTGTGAGGAAAAAAACCACATATTAAACAAGCATTATTTTTATAGTGAGATCAAGTTACTGTTACAGTTGGAAAAATGACCGTTTCTTTTTGACTATCTGGGAACAATTTTCACCCATTTAATATGTAATTTTCACCTGTTTAATATGAATTCCAATGATCTTTAGAGAAAATGTGATAGCAGAATTATCCATGCCATGGTCTATTCTATTTGATTATTCCAACTACAGTGTTTGTTACTGCCCATGATGAGCTCTTTTAGTAATTCATTAATTTTAAAAACATACTTAAGTTTAGTTTGCTTGAAACACCAACTAACATTCTGGCTAACTATTAAAAACCCAAACCAACCCAATAATGCTGAAATAAAATTTTGCCAAGGAGGTGCCAGCCACTGAATCAGTAATGACTCGCACATCATTTTTGTACAGTGTTCGCTGCTGTTGCATCTGGGTGCTGTAACAATTAACCAATTACCATAAAATAGTCTCAATCTGAGTCAATTAGTATAAATTAATAAATTGTAGGCCTGCTGAGAAGGTTATTTAAAGGCCGTTGTAAATAACCACACTATTCACTGTGGCCTGTAGCTTGCCAAAGCCAGACTCTGTCTGTTAAATCATCCTAGGAAGTTAATTTCACCTACTTTGGGTGAACTTGCCCAAGGCGATTTGAGCTACAGAAGTGGCCACTGCTGCCAAAAGAGGAGGGTCCCACCCCTGTCCATACCTCTCCTCTCTCATTTGCATCTACAGCATCAATCCCACTTGATGACTCTGAGCAGAGTCAGCTCACTAACCTGGAAGAAAAGTAACCCCACAATGAGAAGAGAGAGAGGAGATAAGAGAAGAGAGGAGCCAGAGGAGAGAAGAGAGAGAGAAGAGAAGAGAGAAGAGAAGAGAGAGAGAAGAGAGAGAGAAGAGAGAGAGAAGAGAGAGAGAAGAGAGAGAGAAGAGAGAGAGAAGAGAGAGAGAAGAGAGAGAGAAGAGAGAGAGAAGAGAGAGAGAAGAGGAGAACTGGCCATTTTTTGTTGCATTAGCAAGTCCAGTTTGACTAAATGAGTTTAGTGAGTTCCTTGAGCTGCTACTGTGGGTAAAGAAAGAACCACACATCCAATCATAGGACCATCTGCCCTTTTCAGCAGCAGAAGTCAACTTTCAGGACTTCTCAGCTCTCATCTAACTTCTCCCTGAGGCTGGCTATCCTACTGCCCTAACAGAAGGAAGCTGCAGCAGAGAAAAAAAGCTAATCTTAACTGAACAAGCAGACCATACGTGTTAAATATTGACAAGAAGAGTGACACATACAGTTTGTGTTTCATTAAAAGGAACTGCTAAAGATATAAAGACAAATTTTAAAAGAACCATTTAACTAAGATAAATTCCTCTCTAAAGCATTTACTGTAAGTAGGAATAATTTCCACAACCAAGAAAAAACATCTTTATTGGTATTACCCTGCTGCCAAATTACTAAAATATTCTGGACTACTATGTCACTCTTGCAATAACTGAGTGTAAAGTTATTCTAATTTCCAAGCTGTATTCCTCCTTGTTTCTCAACTACTTATTGTAAAATTCTCTATATCTTGGCAAAGCATGGCATTTAGCCTGCAGTCTCCAGACTTCTCTCAATATCTTCCTTTCTAGTTGCTCACAAAAAAAGCTGAATTGATGTTACTCCGTGCTCCCACCCTATTTAGCATTAGCTAGCACAAGAACTTGAATATAACTAAGCTTGTAAATGTAAGTCTGTAATAAACACTCCTGTCTGCAAAGATTAATCACAAGGAAGCATCTTTTCAATTCTAAAGGCAAATATATTTGATGGGTCAGATTGTTTGGAGTTTAAAATGCATTAGGAGCTGCTACAGAAACACAGTTTTATTCTACTCTCCATGTATTTGGCTGGTTGGTCACAGTTTGTTTGTGCTGCAAACAGCAAATTCAGTTAGAGCAGGCAGGCTGACCACTTGTGCTGTCCTGGCTGTAGCACTTGGCTGCATCCAGACAAATCCCTTGAAAAGGCATGACAACCACTCCTGCCTGGAGCACCTGCAGGCAATGCTCACTACTGAAGACTTCTTGAGAAGAACCAGAGGATGAAGGAGGACTAGAGAAGAGAGACAGACAATGTCTGCAGCCCGAAAACATGCCAAGAGACTCACAAGAATGATATATATTGGGGGAAAAAAGGTACCTACAAACAAATCCCACTGATTACCAAGGCAGAGATTTGTTTTAGAACCACAGAGGACTGGACACTGCTGGTCCAGTGCTGGAGCCACTGGAAAATGGCTCTACTAGGCAACAATCCCAGAGGGAAAAGCCCATCACAAAAGGGCACAGACAGCAGCTGGGTGATACTTGCTTTCAAACCACTCTATTTAAATTTCACTCAGAAATTGCATTGTTTAACGAGTTACAAGTTTACATGATCTAACATATAATTTATTTATGTGCCCTAATATAGCTGTGGCTGTCTATACATGTCTCCTGCCATGATCGGGAAGAACAAGTGCTGTAGTCCCCATGAGACACCACAGTCAACTTAGGGTTAAGTCCTACTGGGAAAAACAAGTCAGAGCTTTCACTTTGTTCTGGTACACATTCTAAACCTAAAAAGACCCCTGTATTTGCTGTGAATGATTAAAAAAGTTTCTCCTGCATTTTGTAAATTATTGATGCATTGAAAAAGTGGAAATCTGAGACTATATGGCTGCATGTGGCCCTCTCTTGTGACTGACAGATCCTTCAGTCAGAAAGACCAGGTGCCACTGGCCTATTTTTACATTACCCAGTACAATTAGAATATTTATTATGCCTGTATACCCAATTAATTTCACTTACCGCTTATTTGGATCCTTTATCAGTAGGCCTGATAATAATGATTTTGCATCTGCAGACAGGGTTCGAGGAAATTTTATGTCCTCCATTAGTATCAGTTCAAATAGTTTCTCGTGATCTTGGTTGTAGAACGGTAATCTTCCACACATCATTTCATACATGACAACTCCTAATCCCCACCAGTCCACTGCACGACCATAGTCGTTATCTTCTAATACCTGAGATAGAAACCAAAAGCATCTGTAAGACATACACTACTTCATACACAATCATTTCAGTCTGTTTGATGCAACTCTATACAAATGGGTTTCTGAGACTTTATTTTCACAGTGTGCTACAAGGACTCCCAGAACCTAACTCAGTACTTGCAACTGCAGCACTGACTCACACACCTGAGCTCACTGAAATTCCAGGCATACCACAGACTGCACTGCTAAAAGCAAACCAAAAAATTGAAAATGACTTGCTCAAAATGGTCTTGACTGCCTTTTCCCCTTTCCTCTGTCCTCTACCATCCCATTTACATCATACACAGCTTTAGAAAGAGACACTATCTGCAGGTACTAATGCCTCAGTTAGATGTGGTGAAGCAACTCTTTGCTCAGTCACTTGCTCTTTCTTACCCCATCTGTCCAAAGTCTTCAATTTAGTACCACCTTAATCTTACTGAGACAAGTTTAGTTTCTTTATGATCTTCATTTATATTAAAAGTCCTCAATGTTTTTCTCCTGACAGTTCCCTTGTATTCCATTAAATAGTCCTAACAGCTGAACTGCGCCAGTGCAAAAAAATACGACAATGTTTATACGATACCATGTTTACTATGATACTATGCTTATAAGACATAAGCATGGAAATGTGATAAAGTTGATATCATTTGTTAACATAATGCCTCCAATGTCATGCACCTAAAAACAGCCCTTCTGCCAGCAGCCCCAGAGAACTGGAGCAAGGAATCTAAGCAGTGTGTCTTAACCTTAATACACCTTCATATTAAACTGCAGAAATGGAGACAACATAAGAGCAGCATACACACATAACAACACCATAAGCAATAAGGAAATGAAGGCTACTGAATATATAATTCCAATTTCTGTGCATTTCTAGTAGATCATACCTGTGCATTCAAAAAAGATGAAACTGTTAGAAGTTAATAAACATTAAAACGGAAGGCACTATGACCGTATGTGTCAAGTTGCCAATATTTCCTACAGAAAGATCTATTAAAAAAACCTTAAAACAAGAAATTAGACTTAAATAATAAACAGGTAGAAAGCTCAAAGAAATGCAACGAATACAGCAGAACTATATTTATAAAGAAATAATTACTTATATAGAATTGTTACTGTATCACTGGAAGGCAGACTCTGAAAGGCAGCACCATGTGACTGATTTAAAAAGAACCCCAACCAACAACAAACTAATTCACAGAAAATGAAATACTTTTTACAACACACAGACACATGCAATCACCATCACAGAGCTCATCCAGATATCTAAAGGAACAGCCTTTTAGATACAAGGTAGTGAAAATCTGGTGATATGTAAAGCCTTCAGTTTTGGGGTAAGAACTGAATCAAGTCCCCCAAAACTGAATCAAGTCCCCCTTTGAGACCCCTCCTAAGAGGAGGGGGTGGACTCCTACTGGATGGAAGTCCTAAAATGCAACATACAGCAGAGAGAGAGGAGCTGAAAAGCTCAAGACGTCCTGGAAGCTGGACCGAGACAGCCAGACAGAATGAGGGGGAAGTGGTCTTGTTCCCCCCCCTCGCTGCTGCCACACTGGCAGTTTTGAGACAGAGCAAAGGAGCTCTGATAGAACACTTAGGGCAAGGACTGAACTGAAAGCTGCCCTAAATGTTCTGACTCGAGGGAACTCAGCCCCTCGAGGAAGGGACCTTCATGGGGGTCTTACACTCCATGATATGACGAGCTTTTGTCCTGGCTATCGCAGTCCACGGGAGAGAGACCTTTGCTTGGAGACGAAGGGCTGAGAGGGATGAGAGAAGACCCCCTCGTGTGTAATGGGAAGAGATCCAGCTACAACTTCAGCTACAACTGCTGCATAGAAGAAGAGAGACATTGCTGCCCTGAACATGGAAAAGATCTTTCCTTCTTCCCTTCTGGACTTTTATGGGAGGGAGAAGAGATTTGATCCAATGTAAATACTGCTTTATCATAGGAGAGATAGTTAAGATTGTGTATATAATGTATTATAATATTTATTTGTGTAGTGATTGTAATATAATTCCCTTCCCCCCATATTGAGTCTTGTGTTGTGTCTGGAAAACCCATCTCACACTGGGGTGAGATGTGGGGGGTGGCTTGGACTCGGAAATTGGATTTTGGTGGTTTCAAACCACCACAAATGAATACAGCAATATCTAAAAGATCCGAAATAACTTTTAGCCATGAGTACGTTATCTTGTGATTGCCTAAAATGTGTAATAATTTCCTCTGAAGCAAGGGCAGACACAGTCCTCACCTACCTGGGGACATTAAGCGGCCATGGCCACACACAGGACACACACACTACCCTAGCCAGCCCTAATGAGGGGTGTTGAGCTCATTTATTTGCCTCTCTTTTTTCTCCTACAGTAAATCCAAGCCTGCTCTGAAGTGTCTGGTGTATGCTATTAGCAGAAACAACATGCAGTCTGATCCAGTATGGCAATTTTGGAAATCCCAGAGTAATTAATGCATTCATACTCCTAGTTTTCACTGTCCTTAAGGATTAGTAGTAGAAACACAATGAAAAGAAGTATCTTAAAAATCTCTCTTGTGTATATAAGATTAAAAAAAATCATAAATATTAACACATTAACACATACTATTTACAACTGTGCCAAAACAAACAGACTCGTTACATCATTGATATTTCCAAATAGAGGGTGAAATTTTGGAAAGTGTAAAATTCAACAAATTATCTGAATAAGTACATATGACAAAACTAACTAAAATAACTCCCACATTTTAAAATTAATTAAATGTTTTATGAGTTTGAGCATATTGCAAGCTATTTGCTGAAAAACTGTATATAAAATCTGTGACGCTTGTCTTTAAATCACTGTTTTTTCTACCACAGAATAAAAGCATTATGCATTTTTCTACTATATCTATTAGCACTGTTACTATTTCTCTTATCTGTAAAGTTAGCTACTCTTTTCTTTTGAAGCTAGCAAAATATATAAAATTATGAGATAGCGGTAGATTCTTTTTACAAGTAAGTTGAGGTGTGGTTTGCATTTGTGATTTATAAAAGAAGGCAACTGGAAAATAAAACATATCGTTCTCTGAACAAGGCAAGTCACATGGACAATAGCTAAAGAAAATTGTATTTGTGCCTTTACGTAATTTATGCAGGACTTTACCTAATAATAATAAAAAGTATGAACAACCTTTTGCTGCATTCCCACAACAGCAACAAAACAGTGGTACAAAGGAAGTGCCAAATGTGATTTTTAACCTCTTTTTACATAAAATCATAAAAAAGCATAAAAGCTGGATTAACTGCCTCCCAAACCCGCATATCACCAGCCGGGTTCTCATCCCCAGCTGGCAAAACTGGCAACTCTTTATTTTTGTTTAAATACCTGGTTTACAGCCAGCCAGACAAGCAAGAGCATCAAAAGGGTTTTATTTAGGCAAAAGGAAAACAGCCTGAAAACAGTGTAAATAAAGCAAAATGCATCTCAAGTTATTTTAATATACCTGTAATAAAATTCTGCATAATGCATTCACAGTGAAGATGCACTATTATTTCCTTTAAGTCATTTCTAGTCCTCATGGTGTTAAGAAACTCCAGGATTTGTAGGCTGTGACCAGTCAATGGAAGTGAAGTGCTGGAGTCCAGCAGCTCCTACAACCAAATCTATGCAATTAGGGCAGGCATGAGAACATGTCTATACACACTGCCCTAGCATTACAGAATCCTTTCCAAACAGTTCTTGGATTTGAGGAATTTGTTTTTAATTACGCTGAACATAGGTCAAGAAAGCCTCAATTTGGCACTAAAATGAACATGACACACAGCTGCAAGATTTGTACCTAGGAAGAGTTCAATCTTTTGCCTACCATGAATTGAGTATCTACTTTTGGAAACACCTCCTTTGGTTGTGAGGACTAACACTGCTGTCCTCTCCAGTATTTGTGGGATATTCTTGTATATGTGGGGCACTAGCCTAAGCACTCACCCAAACACAGACACTGTGGAAAGTTTGATCTCTTGGACTTTGTGCGCTGCCCTTAAGAGCTGCCTCCATCAGCCGATTCTTGTTCCTTGCCGTTAAGGACCCCCAAGTCTGTCTTTAAGCAAATGCACTGTCCTAACAACCCAGTCCCATCAAGGTCACAGCAGGAAAGGCAGCAGGCCCACCAAAACCACCATAGAGGGCACAAGCTCAACCACTCTGGTATCTGTTGTAAAGTAAGGTACTAATATTTTCTAGGAGTACAACACAGAAGGATCACACAGAACTCACGAGCTCAGAAAGAGCACCTTACACTGAGCACATACTCAGGTTCATTTTCATAAAGTAAAGATGAAGTTACATGCTTTCTTTCACAAAATTTGTTTAAATAGTGAGATCATTCGGATATATGACTTCCCTTCCTTCATCCGCTTCACATACATTGGGTGCCAGAATCCCAAGCCACCTGTCAAGACCTAGGTGAGGTTTCAGGAGATAAGAGCTCCAGCATGATGTGGATAGCACTGATAGTCACTCATCCCTCACATCATCACAGGACCCAAGTGACTTCCCAGCACTGAGTAAGGCAGAAGGTGGACTGACTGCAGTTCTGGATGATACCACAGATCATGGGAAATAAAACTCAAAAAATTACCATCACTTTTATAACTTAGGGGAATCTTACTCAATTTGTTTTCAGGGCTCTAGTTTCACAACTGGTTCTTTCAGAGGCAGTGCCAGCCTAATTCAGGGTCTTGTTTCTGTTCTCTCACCACAGTTTCCCTTACCTTGCCAAAATTAGGCAACACACTATATAAGAGAGTAGAAAAAATGGAGGAAAAAAACTTCACATTGGACTATTTTTCACCTGAATCAAGTTCTCTGATCTAAGCCACCCAACTGCCATGTGAACAGTTCCAGTAGCAGAAGTGAGAACACCAGGACAGGCAGCATCAGATATGGCATTGCTGCAGAAAGAAATGCTTGTCAAACTCTGCCCCAAAATTACACCACAGAAATTACACTGACTCTGACAGGTATTCCTGCATGCACAGACAGCTGTAACAGCTGTGCTCACTTAATGGGAAGATTAAGGCCCTGCTTCCCTTCCCCACCAGCATTTCTCTAAAGCACACCAGCAGTATAACAGGGTTTCAAAGGGGGCATACACTCATAGCTGCACCGAAACCACCACAGTTTTTACAGGCATTGTTGCTCCTCCAAAACTTAACACTTACACCTGCAGTACAAGGACACAGCCTGGGTTTATATGGATGCTTTTAAAAACAGCTGTACAGGTGCCACTGAAGTTTGTATTTTCCAGTCTTATATAAATATGTAAAAGATTAAGTAACACACACTTTCTAACAATCAAGAAACACCAGGCATCTGCAGGTACTTTAGTGATTTTATGGATGTTTTAGCAGCACTGGACAACATTATAGTTTCAGCTAAGGGAGAGCTATTTATTTACCTTAAAATTTGTCTTCGTATTGTGGTTAAAAGGCAACTCAACTGTTCCTTAAATTTACTGAGATAGCAGGAATAGCCAAATGTAACAAGGGAAAACAAACTATTCTCTAGTGACTCCGCTACCTCTGCACACCTTGGGGTTTCTGGAGAGTATTGCTGGCAATGACCAATATATACACAATGAGACAGTGCTCTGTACATAGAGCAAAGACTGTAAAGCCCTACATACAAAATAAAAAAATTCAGTTCACAGACATAAATTTTCCTTTATGATGACTAAGACAACACAAACACACTGCAGGGCTGCTAAGATCATGGTAATTCAATTGTGGTTTTCCCTCATACAGAATAATTCATTCTGCTGGCAAGTAATTACAGATCAGTAAAGAAAAATACTCTTGTACTTACATTTATTGACCAAAAAAAAAAAGAAAAAAGCAATCTTATAATATTATAATACTATTCCCCACTGCTGAAAAGTCCACTGTCTCAGACTTGAATAAAAAGTTGTTAGTACCACTGGAAGTTTTCTCTTTCCCAGAAAATAAAATCCACCGAAAAGACTTCCTCCTCTACTTCAACAGTTGTTATAGATTTTAATCTTTGGGTTTATTAGTTAATACATCTCCAGGTATCCTTTGCTTTACACATGTCACTCCTTTAAAAGCCTAACGTACAGTCCACAGAATTTGGTGTCCATTTAATTTTATGGTGAAAACCAGTAAAAAGATATCTTTTATTCTCTTTATTACTTCAGTAGCTAGAGCTGGAGGCAACAGCTTGAGATACATCTGCAAACTCCTGTTCACAAGGGCTTGGGGCAGAGACTTAGGAAGCAGACAACTCAGTGCCAAAGGGAAGGTGATACCTGCACAGCCAATGCTTTTACAAGTTTCTGTGAAAAGAAATTTTTTTAAGGAGGCCAGCCAGCAGTATAACAGGTGAAGTCTGTGAGCATCTTAATCACATACTTCCCCTCACCTTCAGTGGAACTAGGATTCTGCAATACTTCACTAATCACAGAACACTGAATATAAGGTGTGACTACCTCAGACACAAACTGAGCTGAATCCAGAAAGTCCCTTAATCCTGTCTTTACCGCATTTTCTTGAAACACAACATCCCTGATCAGCATCCTCTGGAAGACTTTTGGTTGCACAGCAGAAATTCACACAATCAAGATCTGTATTTCCCACAGACCTTTAAATGGTAGGTAGCTGCTGTAACTTCTGGACTCTGCAAACACAGACAGATTTAGCAGTAACTTTGAGCATGAAAGGCTCAATGTAAAATTCATTGTCAATCCTCTTCGAAGGGTTGTCAGCATTGGGTTTTACCTTTAAGAGAACAATATCGAAATATTGGACTCATACTTTGTGCTGGATAACCAAGGCAACTTAATGGAAAAGCAATTACATTTTTGACATAGTTATGGTTTCCCTTTATCTATGAGACACAGACCTTCAGATAGGACATTACAAGTAGCTTGTTGCTCAATCAATAATTTTGACAGAACAGATGGGAAAATATTTAAACATCTAAACAAACTGTCTGCACACCTATGTTGTGAAAGAAAACTGAGAACTTGGATACACCAATGTACTGTTAATTTAAGGGGAAAAAAACCCTGTTTTCAATTAACCTTACAGTTCAGGTGGAGTGTATGTTCCTTAAGCATTCCTGGTAACCTTTCACACATTTTTATTGCTACAGTTGCTGGTCTGTTAACAAATATTCACCCACGTATTATTCAACAAAAGTTAAAAAGTGTGTTTCCTAGAACCTTCTATCAATTGTGGTAACAACTACAACAATGAGAAAGTTTATTATCTAACACTAGTGAACAAAGAGATACAGACTTTAAGCCAGATGTATGAAAATCCACCCTACAGAAGGGTATGTTTGTCAAGTATTATACAATTTAATTACTATAACCGTCTCTTGGTATGAAGAGTGGAAGTGTTGCTGCATCAATAGTAAAAAAACCCACTTGAATGAATACTCATTGGTTTTATCATACACAGCTGAAAAGACAAAACATCAAGGTTATAGACACCCCAGGAAATGGACACCTGAGATTTTCTACTGCTCTAATTTTTGCAGATAGTTTTGCTCCATTTTCTATATAGTTTGCAATACTGTTTTACTTCTGGTCCTAATGTAAACTATCTTCCCAATACATTTTTGTACTTGAGATTTTGCCCATCTTACCTAGTTTTTTGTTATGTAACCTTAACAAAATAAATAGCCAACTAATTTTTTTTTAATTTGTTGGAACACGTGCTGCATCAGAAATGGTATATTCTGATATAAATGTGAATTAAACAAAACCTCCTAGGGTAAAGAGTGTGCAATATTAATTAATGCATTTAACCTCCTATAAGAGACAGACTTCAGTAGTATTCAAAATCTAGGGAAAAAAAAAAAGGTAGTTAAGCTGTTGCACATGAAAAAAAGTATTCTATCAAAGAGCTGGCCCTGGCGAAACATCAATGATAAAAAAAAAGCCAAGAAAACAACCACATCATGTTAAAAGACCCTTGAAAAGACACCTTTCATAGAAGGCAGCAAATAAGAGCAAAATATTATTTCAGTCTACAGAAAGATAGCACGTGTCTCTCATAATCCTCTACCCACTCTACCATTAGAAGAAAAACTGCAGACTTGTTCCTATCTTTATTAATTATCACTGCAGTAGCAGTAGTCTCTAAAACATACACTGTCAAAAGATGCAAGATGTGTAAGAAGTAATAAATAATGATAATACTGTGATATTTTTTTCTGGTTGCTCATTCTTCCTGAAATTATTTTGAATATTTACTGATGTTAAACAGCATTTGTTCAGCTTTTGTTTATGCTTCATTACTCTCAGAAAAACTAAAGGCTTTTGCTGAGATGGAAATAATGTTTGTATTGATTAAATGAAAATTAATGAAAAAGGCTTCAAGCATGTCATTGAGACAGTCTTTCTAAGAATTGTCACACTTATTTGTTTTACAAAAAATGTGCATTTTATCAGAAAATAGCTCTGTGCTTTAAAGTTCTGGTTTGAGTACAAAAGTTTATTTATGGGCAGTGTCAAGATAATCTCTTTTCTAGTCTTTTGTTTATTATTTTTGCATATTTGTTACATCTTTCCCCTTGAGAAGTCTGATACTGCATGTGGACAATTGGTTTTTGTGCCTGATGAGATTAACCAGATAGCATGAAAATTCAAATTCTTCTTACATTATTGGTTATCTGGCTTCAGGAGGAAGTCTAACTCTTCTGCTAATCTATCTGTTGTTGCAGCAACTCTGCTGTATGTGTAACTGAGAAATGCTTTCCTACTCTTATCTAAATGCTCCCCATCTTTTGACCTTGATACTGGTTATTGCCAATAAATGATGTTCTGCTCTGGATACCCTGCCTTGTCCACATTTCATCACGTTCATCTCAGGGGCCCATGGGCAACACCAAGCTGACAAAAATGCGCACATTCAAATCACTAGTAAAAAAAATAATTTTTTACTTGTAATTCTAGTGTAAAGAGAAAATTCCATATTGTGAATCTCCCATAAATCAAAAGGGAAAATATTTTCAGGCATAGATGCTATTCTTCCTCACCCCCCTCCACTGGTCCTCACTCAGAAATAAAATGTAGCCAAATATACAGCAGACAGCTGTTCAAGAGCACGTGCCAGCACTAAACCACATTTCCACAGGTAAAATAAATTCTATTGTACCTCTGCTAAGAATCAGATTATGCATGAAGCATCTAGGTAAACACAAAGTAAACTTCAACTATCCTTTTGAAGCCAAAAAAAAATCAGTTAAGTAAAATACAACAGTATAACCACACTGTTCAGGTACTGAGCAACTACTAACTATACTTCCAGGAAAATGAGTCCAGGTTATAAGAAATTTTGGCTTTTTGGTTTTAAGCAAAAGTCAACAACCAAAAACAAAGCATTCTGCCTCACCAGGAAACATACTATAGCTTAAGACAAACACTACTCAAATACAAAACAAAAAAATAATTATGGCATCAGCATTGGTAGAAGACTTGGCAATTAATATTTATCGGAGTAGATACTTTTTATTTTATGGAAAAAAATACATTTCATCATTGAAGTTTTTTTTAAAAGAATCTTTAATTTTTTTATATAACTTGATAGATATGAATGTTAAGACTTCATTATACTAAGGAAAATGAATAAGCAAATGTCCAACTCTCATAGTAGGGTAGGTACTTGGATGTGACGGTTCACACAAAAGACATTTTCTTTTGGTGATTATACCTTCTCTACTTGCTTAGCTTTACATTTGCGTATACAACTAAGAGGTAATGCTGCCTGTTAGAGATTAGCTCTAGTCATGCAGATATCCTCATTACACACATAATTTATGTACCATTACAATAAGAGGGTTAAAATCTTTTTGTGACATCAGAAGAAAAACATTATCACAACTGCAACACTACCAATGTATTACTATAAAGAATGACCCTTTTGACACCATTCTTTGAGTATGTAACACAACTGAGTTGAATGCATCATTTTAAAAGAAAGAAAAAATAGTACAACTACCACCTTTCCAACTCTCTGGCTGATAAAAACTACCCTTGGACAAAACAACACTGTATAACATAACTTTCCTAAATATATATTGAACACTCATAGGTCCCATTTCTTTTAAAGATTTTGTGGGTTTGTTTGGTTTTGGGGGCTTTTTTGGAGGGCTGGGGGGTGCACTTCATTTTGTTCATTCTAACTTGGCGATCAAAGAATTTTTATTTTTACACTATTACAGAAGTGCATTTTTCTAGGTTTCCAAAACCACCTTATTCAACCTTCCCCATCTGTCACCATCTGCTTCTTTTTAGCATGTACTTTTTGTGTGATCACATAAGCATGTGAAAAATAACTAACATTGAGATGATTGTCTGCTGGTACATTTGAGGACTGGGCATAATAAAAGTGAACTGCCAAAACGTACTTAACACTTCTAATTTTGTTGGGTCTTGCATGTAAGCTACATTTGATTTTCAAACTGTTTTACAGTTGGAAAGTTGATCAGGTACTCTAACTCAACAGTAAAACTGAGACTACATAATTAGCTCAGCACTAAAAAGATTATATTCAAAGGGAGGAACAAAACCCAGAAATATATCCACACGAGTTCACACATCCATCTTGACTGAGTCTGTCTGCACTATATTGCCTGAGGCACAGGATAAGATGCTACAAGAAGCCTACTTCTGGACAGTCACTGCCTGTGTCTTCTTTCCAAGTTACCACAGGGCAAGTTACAAAGGACTCTCATATTTACAAGCATGTAAGAAATCTCACAGATATCCTTGGAGAAGCAAAGACACTAAGTCGACAGTAGAAACAGAATGGAAAGACAATGCAATTCCTTAACAATGCAGCAGATATTGCTTCTAGTTCTAGGTGAAAAATAATTGGAAAATACCATCAAGGCACAAAACCTGAATGATGGAGGTATCTGTTTCCAGGACTCTATCATGCACAACATAGCATTTCTGCTTGTAAAGGCACTTCTTAGTACAGTTTTAACATGAAAAGAACAAACAAGAGTAAAGCTATAGAACCAAACTTATCTCCAACCCTTCAAAAATACATTAGCCTCACTTTAAGAGAATTTCATACACAAAATTCTTCTTATCTTTTTGGAGCACCGCCACTATGGGCCTCTCAGGTCTTTAGCAAAACCGCTATGAACCAGAATACCAGTATGTTTTTATCAGTGTAGACAATTTGTTCAAGTGTCTCCTTATCCTTTTTCTAAAAAAGGAAATAACAGAAGTACATAAAATAAAAAGAACCACAATTACAACAGGAACTATCCCCTCCCCTAAATAAACCCTAACAATCAATATTCCTTAGTGCTCACCAGAGGTAAAGAAACATGAGTGAGAACTTGCCCTCTAGAGCATGATGAAGAATGAGACTAACATGAAGTTTCTTCTCCACTGTCTTTTTTATAGCAATTTCCCAACTCTTAGAAGTTCACACTGGTCCTAAAACCTTGTGAATGCATATGCCATGTAGCAGCATCTTAACAGTAGCTTTCCCTTAATTTGTGGCATTTCCCACAAATTCTCTTTTTCATCCAGTAGTTCTGAAGGTGGAAAATAATGACTATTATTTATACACAAGTTGCACAGAATTTTAAAAAGTACATTAAATTTAAAGAGAAAGGAGATTAAAAGGAAACTGCACAAGCCACGACAAAAATTATTCTGTCCTTCGGTTCCTCTATATTCCTACACAAACAAGTCTTCAGCAAGCTTCTCTTCAATTTTAAGTTGCTCATCAATTTCTCCTGCTGTTTGTGTCTCTTTGCAACACATTCCATTAGTTTTTCATAATAGAAAATTAACAAAATAACATAGTTGTCTTTAGTCCAAACTCTCTTTCCTGCCTAAAATCACATTTTTCCCCATAAGAAAAAGTTAGTTTCAGTTCATATCAGATGAGCTATGCGGTAGATCATTATATTCGCAGTCCAAAAAATTACCAGACTGGCAAATATCCTGATCCAATCCAAGCAAGCATTAAAAGAATTAAATAAATGTACAGCTGCAACAGTGACAAAATGGTTTTTCTGAGTCTATCTCAACTTTTTATGATCTGTATATACCACTACATTCTTAGAAAATTCAACTTCAATTCCTGTAAACACAGGAAAAGTGTGCTTTTTTCTTGCTATAATCACACCTGCAGTACAGGGTAGCATGCTTCCCCTTGCTGAAACTCACTGAACTTTGATGACCAGGTTCCAGATTATGTCAAAGCCATATTCTTCCCAAAAAGAAAAGTTGTAAGTAAGAAATTACATGAAATGTGAGGAGAGACAGCAGTTCCTTCTTGATAAAAGAGTTCTATCTTTCACTTCTCTGAGACAAAAGTCAGGGCAATAATTGATTACACATGATCTCTCTCAGGCCCATTTTTAAAAGAAAGATCACCAAAAAAATACCGGCCAAACAAGCATTGTGGAATTGATCGTTCTATTTCATTCATCTTCACTGGTCCTACTTTAAAATACGTTATGACATAAACATCTTCTATGCCTATGGATAAAGGCTATGAATCTTATCTATCACATACCTTTAAGTGATAGTACCTGCATAAGCTATATTGAAATATTTGCCTTTTTTTTTTAATGAGAGGCAACTGTTCTTATAGGAATATATCCATCTAATCCTTACATATGTACAATCTTGTACATATTCATCTACAAAAACTGTACTTTTTATGCTAATAAAACATAACTATGTCCTACCCTTTTCCCTTTATTAGAACACACCTACATATCACTGATCATCTACGTCTTTGAAGAGTTATTTGAACGACATCCATGAAGTCCCTTACAGACTTGTTCATCATCAAAACGATTTCTCTCCTGTTACTAAATAGATTAAAAGCTTCAAAAGTAATTTCTGGTATTTAAAACTTGTCTCTCCTGTGACATCAGAATTTAGTACCACATTGACTGCTTTCCTATAATGACGATTGTGCACCTAAGTCCTAAGAAATTGAACTTAAATGCAGAGATCCAGAAACTATAATCTAATCTAAGAAAACAGCCTTATAAATTTTCAGAATCAAAAGAACTTTTATTTGTCTGCCCAAGTAGCGTAATTTCCTGAATGTTCTATCAAAGAAAGTCTGTATCTTTATTAGCAGATCTTTGATCTTCGATGGTGTCGTGGGTTTACTAGTTCCCCCCCCACCTGGAGCTGAAGATGGTTAGTTCTAGGGTGGACTTCCTGATGCAGACCAAGGAGGAGAACCAATGGAAAGTTTTAGTAACGCCTCTGCGAATGACATATTTAAGAAAGGCGGAAGAGAGGATTGTTGTGCAGAAGAAATTCCAGCCAGAGAAGAGCTGCCTGGGGGCTCTTTGGGCGGCCTCGCCACCTCCCCCCACCACGGCAGGGGAGGGGTGACGGCAGCCTGGCCAGGCCTCCAACTGAGTCGGGACGGGCCGAAGGGCCCTGCTGCAGCGCAGCTGCACCCAGGATGGAACAAGCGGATGCATGAAATGAAGGAGGATTACTATCCTGCTGTGGGAGGCCTAAGAGGGAGTGAAGTCTTTCGGAAAATTTCTAACTCAGAGAGAGAGAGAGAGAGAGAGAAGCCACGTTGGAGCAGTTTATTCTGGGTAGGACTATGTAGCTCTGTGGGGAATCCACGCTGGTATAATACCCTCTGTCAGAGACTATATTCCATGAAAAACCATCGGAGTATAGAGACTGAGCTGCACCCCAGAACCTGTGGCCCGGGGGAGGGGTGGACCCAACTTGGAGGGATCCTCCAAGAACTTATTCCCGTGGGAGGGACCCCACAGACCAGGGGAAGGACTCAGAGCTTTGGCTCCCCTGTAATCTGTGGTGAAGATCATGGGGAGACAGGTTGTCCCCCTGCAGCCCGTGAAGGACCATTGGGGTGCAGAGACCCCCCTGCACCCCACAGAAGAGAGAGCTTCAAGTGCGACAGATTTGGAAGAGCTGTCGCCCTGGAGATAATGGCTTGGACTCTCAAGTGTGGTAGATTTGGAAGAGCTGTCACCCTGAGAGTAAAGAAGGGACTTCTCCTCCTGCACTGATGCAGGGGGCCGAGGGGTGGTTAGAAAGTGTGTTTAACACTGTTTATTTTATTACTTTTTAGGTTTTATCCTGTTAGCAATAAATTTTAATATTATCCTCACATCAAGTCTGTCTTGCCTGTGTGACCCCTTCCCAACTTTTAGCAATTTTGTAGGGGGTTGACATCCGGCCAGAGTAAATTCATGACAAATGGTCAACTGAAAACTATCAAAATTCAAACTGCTTTTAAATGTCTCACAGGTATATAACAAGGTATATTTACAAGTACTTTCTTAGTTTTTTCCTTTCTTTATTGAGTAAGTGATACTGTCCTGTCTTTGTCACTGCAAAACTGCAAAAGAAACATGTTTCCTGAAAAAAAGTCAAGAATACATCTCTGTTTCCTAAATGGGATCACAATTCATCTTTTTCTCATTGGATCTATCAATATTTTGTGACACCACAATGATCTTTAATTTTGACAGCTTACTTTGAAGAGTAACAACAGAAACAGACTCCTAAGAAATAGTCTCTTCTTCCCGAAAAACTACTAAGAAGTGAGAAATTATAACATATTTTATACCTTTCAAACAGGGAATACCACAGATTCTTACAACAGAAGGAAGTATTAAGTATTACCATTACATTTACACACATACACAAAAATGAGGTTTGCATTAGTTCTACTGCAGATGAAAGAGGAATTTCACTATCAGACAACCAAATTATTCTCAAAAGACTATATGATTTCACAAATAAAAAGTTACTTGCTCATTCTTCAATAAGCGTGATAAAAGGTAGATCTGTATGGCAATAAATGTAAGCCCTGCTATTTGACAGTAGCAACTATTTTCTTCTTAGAGGATGTGTTCATACCCTACCATCTTTTATGCTTGACACATAACAATGTAAGACAAACACAGACAATGCTATTTTAGTTTTCTTCAAACTGTAGAACGCTGGCGTTGGATAACAGGGAAGGACTAGGAGAGAAGAATAGGAAAGGAATGTACCTATGGACCACATAGCCAGAAGCCCTGCACACCCCGAACAGCACAGTGCATGCTGAAGGCATACATAAACTTCCACATGAGTTCCACAAATGATAAATCAGTGACAGTCTAGAAAATAATTCTATCGCCATAGACAAAAATTGACTCTAACTTGGCAAGTTCATTACAGTTTTTTTCTATGGCCTACCATCCATTTGGTCTGTGCACAGGCAGGGGCATTTTTCTGGATCTGCCAATTATCTACACAGTCAGTGTCAGGTCCTATATGAAAGGTCAGGGCCCATCCATATGAGATGAAAGAGCCTTCTCAACACGGGGTTGAAAGAATTATTTTGATCTCCAAAACATAAGGTTTGTGAGGAAAACGCAGCAACAGGTATGTTAATTTCCTGATCAAGAGTAATTCTGAAATTGCCTTGGGAAATAATTCTCTATGGATCCACAAGGACGCCTTCACCAGAGAGAATGTCATGCAAGAAGGAAATACACCTTACTCTGGCTTAGCTACTTCCCTGTTTTCCTGTTGGAAGCAACTGCAATCTAGTTTTTGCAAAAAGATGGAATAGCAAGCAGGACTCTATGCCTCAAACAATGGTGCAAAAGGCATTTGGAGAACCAAGTATTGTTTGGTACCAAATTCACAAAACTGAATTAATACAAAAGAAAACGTTAAGTCAGTTCTCAACCTGGGTATAGATCCCTGCCAGTACAAGGTTCATGAACAGCTGCTTCCTGGGTGGTGGTAGCCGCCTCAGGCTACCCCTGTATGTTACACAAGCTAACAAGTACATGGGAAGCTGAACTAGCTGAACTAAAAGGCCTGCAGAAGAGATGCACACACCACAACTGCCATAGGTGAAAGAAGAGGATGCAAGGGTGTTACTAAAAGGACAGATGCCAAATGGATTTCTACCCATAAACGGAGAATATCTTGCTTCTAAAGAAAGGCTAAAAGGCATCTACCTTTACACTTACCACAACCAGGCAAAACATAAGTATATGCTGCCATTTGTCTTGGGATAGACAAGCAGGAATTCACCATGGGAACTGGATTAAAGTCCAGTTGTAACATTTGGCTCTCATGATCTGAAGTTTGTCACAAGGTAGTAAATCTTTGCTATCTGGTAATCATTTCTCTGCAATGAACTGCAAAGAGAAGCGATCTTTGCGCATTCATTCTCTGAAACACACACACACAAATAGATTGGAGGACCCAGTCTCTTGATGGGTCCCTTTATCAGCCAGCTGCTCCATCTATAAAAATAGATACAACTGTCTCAAGTGAGCAACTATCCAGCCAATGCACTGGTACACACTATTGTAGTAGCAGAGAGTACAAAGGGAAAGTTTATTTTTAGCAAGGTTGTTCACATACTGCTAATTTCACTCTTTTACATAAGGATGTGTTGATAAAGATGTTGAGTCGTCTTATGCTGTATCAGTAACCTATCTAGGTTGCTTGCTCTAAACACTTTATCTCTGAGGTAAAAGGGAATGAGTTCTCTTGTTCCCAGGGTTAACAAAGAGTCAATTTCCTTCAAGACAGATTTTTACAAGGTGGGTCTCCAAAAATATTCATAATGGGAGGTGGAGGAGACAAGTGGGACTTCTAGAGGATAGAAAAGCAAACTGGATCGAGTACCTTGTGGTAAGTGTCTAAAACCCAGAATCAAACTTGCCAAGCTTGATGAAAGAAAGCTAACATGTTTTCAAAAGTGAGAGAAGGAGAAGCAGATGAAAGCAACTGAATGGGATATTTGCACTATTTGAGAATGTTTTCAAGACTGCTGACAAGAAGACCATGGAGGGGTTAAGAGCCAGCACACACAAGAAATGTGGCCACTGTAACCAAGCCAAACAGGCGGATCTGCAACTTCTTCTAAGTAGCCATAAAAGATTCAAAGCAGGCCAAAAATAGTTCTGGAATCCTGAAACGTAGATAACTGTTAAGTGTCTCTGCACTAAACACAAAGGAGAGGTCAGAAATTGCCAAACAGAATAGCAACAATCTGCAAGCAAGTCTCTCTCGGAGTCTAGGGGATGGAATTCTACTAAGGAGGCCAGGTATCAGCGAGTTTATCTTCACAGCTCATGTAGTTGGTGACTCACCAAACAGCTGAAATGAACACATTTAGCCAACCAAAATTATTTAGGTACTTCAAACCTGCAGTGTGAGAGAATGACTGTTCAGATTTCTCTTCACTGCTGAAAGAATTAAGGAAGACAGTACCAGATGGATAAGGAGAAAGTTGGTGGTTCCTGATATTTCCTTTACTGTTGGAGAAAAAGAATGTATCAAAAGATCTTGCTATGATCCAAAATGGTTTCATCAACTCAACATACCATATTGACTCATAACCAACTATCAGCAGTTTCAATTTCCTCCCTGAGTGTAAACTGGAAAAGACTTCAAACTTCAGAGATTTAGAAAGACTCTCAAACATGCAAACATCCTAAAATCTTCATTTCCAGACAGCACTATGTATATCAGTATATATCAGTATATCACTATGTATATCATTTTCTTTGACGTCCCTTAATTGTAAGATTTAGAATAAAAATCAAAATGCAATCTAAATTGCTTGTTGAAACAAGCTCCAGGGCTTGTGGCTGCTACTCAGGATTCAGTTCTGCTGATAGTAAGAGAATAAAGAGCTACCCTGAATCAGTGCTTCCTCCCTTCAAACTAAGGCATGTTCCTCTTTAAAGACAATATGAAGTTTCTGGTGGTGCTGAGTTGCTGCAAGAGGTGGGAAATCCCTCAGAAAACCCTTCAAATCCTTCTTAAAACAAATGGTAGAACTGAAGGGCCTTTTTAAAGCCCTTTAGATTGACTTGAAAGTATCTCAGTATCAGGTATGCACTATGTCAATTAGCAATCTTGAATGCTGACAAGAGTGGGAATAAGGGCTAATCCAACATTCACAGAATCCTTGGCATTAAGTTAAAAAAATGAAGCTGTCATTCATGTCAATACTGGAGTTGCATTTGGCAGCCCCTGGGGAGAGTCAGAGTTACATTTCCAAGCATCACAATCAGTACTGTTGACTGAAGGTAGACAGGACAAAAACCCAATCTTGGTACTGCTTCCTTTGCTTTCTTTTAGTAGACATCAGTGGCAAAGCTGTCAGCACTAATGATACCAGAGCAGATCATTTGGATGGACTTGGGCTTCTACAACAGATTCTCAAGTGGCCAAACCAGAGCTGCAAGATGGACATACCCTCATGTCCATCTTTTTATCAGTTCTGGAGAAGTGTGATGCTTGGCACTCCTGGTGCTAGCTAATCATAAAGATGGGGTGACATACCCTGTGATATCCCTTCTGCTTACATACTAGGAAACAGCTCAGTTTTGGTGCCCACCTCAACCAGTTCTCAGGTTTATACACTGAACTGTTTTCAGCAGAAATATCTAAAATTTCAACTCCCTCTTCCTGCAGCTAGGGAGTTCAGATAAAACCCAAACTCAGTACCTTCCTATTTTCCCTTGCCTCCACTGAGCTATATAAATGCTGGCTATACAGCTCAGTTAGGCAGGATCATATGTTCCAAGTGACAGACAGATGGAAAATTATTTTTTAAGAAATCATCAGAAGATAAAAACTTTAACAGAGGAAGGCAAACATGAGAAGGAAAGTGCACATTAGAGGCCTTTTTAAACACTACAAAGCAAACCATCAATATACATACAATCACCTCAAAGAATAGCAGCACATTCCATTCTGAATAACAACTGTATAGTATTAATCAGGCAAACTGTCAGTCTAAAATTAAATGGAAAAGAAACATTTTGTACTGTATTATAAGAACATATTCTAAATCATACCTCGGGTGCCAGGTATTCTGGAGTACCACAGAATGTTTTCATAGTTGCTGCATCTGTGATTCCTTCTTTGCAAAGTCCAAAATCTGTAATTTTTATGTGTCCATCTTTATCCAACATTAGATTTTCTAACTGTGTATTGGGGAGAAAAATGTTCCCTTAGTATTTCTTAACAGGACAGGTTGATGCATTACACCAATTTTGTAAAAAAGATAGAGTTATCTTTGCAACAGAATGTAATTTGGTTTTAATTAAAAAAAATTACAGCACCTATTATATTACAGCACCTATTATATTACAGCATTTAACAGTGTTTACTGTCATACAGGTTAAATAATTAGTTAATACTTTAATATAGTTTACAATAGTAAATCTCAGGTCAATCAAAGCGTGACCCTTCATTCTGAAGTTTTACAAATTTGGTGCATCTTCCATAGAACAAAAGGAAAAGAATTTTCTAAACATTCTGAAGATGCAATCAAGCAATTCAAGGTTGCAACCATGGCTGTGATTTGGTAAGACTTCATAGGTTTCCTTTGCTCTAACATGACCTTCACTTGTCAAGATACAGTTTACTTACTATACAGTCATGAAACAGCATATGTCCATAAATCCTTAAAATACCTCCATCTTCCGCAGCCTTTTCAATAACAGACAGAAGTAGGGAAAAGGCAGCTACTGATAAAAACCAAAACTCTGAAGTAAATTCCTCTTTGTCTACTTGCAAAGGACACTTCTTAAGTGGTCAATATGTACCTCTGCATGCTTTGCACTGCTTTTTAAATACATGATTCTTGCTTTGAAATATGAAATGGCTAATATCACTTTCCAAAAAGTTTGTAATTAGCAGTACTTAAAATACAGATAGAACTGAAACAAAGGAAAACATATTCTGAACAAATTTTCTCAACAAAAAACATTTTTTTTTTCAAATTATAAGGTACGTAGTGAAAATACCAATATAGAACAATCATAGCCCTGTCTTTCTAAGTCTGTATAAAGCCTGAAATATAATTCAAAGGTATAGATTTCCTGTTGAGTCTAAGTGTCATACAAAGAAAACTAAAGTAGATGACACCAGAAATAAAAGAGTAATGATATCAAATTTCTCCTTCTTTATTATTTAGAATTTCAATAAAAATTCACCTATCATTCCTTGACCATACAATTCCATATTTTTCCAAGATGCCACAGCATTTTCTGTTAGTGTGACAGATTCTGCTACAAACAGGTAACACAGTATTTTGTTTTCTGTCTGCCTCCCTGAGCAGAACTTGCCTACCACTGCCTCCTTCTCCTTGGTTCCTGTACAAAGGATTCCATGAATGAATTCCACTAGTGTGCATGTACAGCGGGAAAGCAAAATTTCCCGTACATGAAATTAAAGGCTTGACACAGAAATAAAACAGCCTTATTATGGAATTTAGAGATTCCTCCTACATAAGTTAGAAAATGTTCCTGCTGAAAACAGAAGTTGTTTTCCATAGAACATGGTCATACTGTGACACAGAGTACCTGGATCAACAGAGTGCCAGGCAACAGAGGATAAACAACTGTATACGCAGGCAAATCTAAGACAAACCACATTCTATTAATATGAATTTTTCCCAAGATACAAAAGACAAAATAATTTTGAAATTAATGCTGAAATTCTTTTCCTATTGAAGTATTCCGAACTGTTTTAAATGTCTTCACATCACAGAAAAACATACCTCTTTGCTGAGATAAACAGAATGCAGTTACATTGTCCCAATTCACCATTTCCCTCGTTTGAGGACATTGAGAATTGTATTTGAGATTTGTGTTGAAATCCAAGTTAAGTAATAGGGCAGGGGGTAGGGAGGATGAGGATCAGAAGTTTAAATCTTCTTCAGATGTTGTTATTACAGGATTCTGTTTCATTTTTTAATCATTAAAGTCAGGGAATGTACCCATCTAGAGATTACTGTATCAAACAACTTCCTCCAGCACACACAGAACTTAAAACTGAACACAGATTTTTTTTTCCCATTAACTCTGAATAGTGCAACCTTATAATTACTTTGTGTTTGTCCCCATAGTCTCTGCAAAAACAAAAATTTGATTAGTTTTTTCCTTTCTTTTTTTACCTTGAGATCACGGTACACAATCTTCCCAGAATGCAGATAGTCCAGGGCAGAGACAATTTCTGCACCATAGAAGCGTGTGCGGTCCTCTGAGAACACCCGCTCTCTCGACAAATGGAAAAACAGCTGCAGGGTAAACAGCAGGGACAGGATTGTAATAATTACTGATTTAGTGGGGGAAATTAACACAAACATAAAACACCTCTCATCACCATATTGTGATGATAGATAGTGTACTCTCAGTGGACACTCAGCACTCTTAGACAGCAGCTGGCTTATCTTTTCCAGGTTTCCAAAGGGAGAAAGCGAGCTGTTAAATCAGCGTTTTAATCAATATACCAATCTTGTTTAAGGCATTCTGCTTGCTACTCATTTAACCTTCAGTTACCAGAGGGAAAAAAAATAGTATGCAACAGTGTCATTCTGTACTTCTCCCTCTACCACTTCCTTGAAATTTTGCTTTAAGCCACTGGAAGATACCACTAAAATACCTAGACTCTGGTTCCGCTTTATGTTTTTCAGGACTTTAGTAACCTTTCTTTGAACTGAAAAAAGTCTAGCTCTTCAACAGACTTCGACTGAACAGGTGAACGGGCATTTTACAAAAACAGCACATTCATACTGCTAGCAATATCACAGTCACTAGAAAAAGGAAATAAACAACTGCTTAGAGCTTATAAAAATAAATCTATGTATTTAGTGTATTTCTTTGCTACGATGTAAATATTTCTTTGCAGGTTTTGTCTCTTCTTTAATACTTTATAAGTAACATCACTTCACAGACACTTCTTCAACTGAAGTCTTTCAGTGAAAAATACTAATCATTACATATTGCCAGTAATTTCAGCTGCAATGAAAAAGTGTGAGGTGAAGCTCTGTAAGGTTGTCAGCATCTTAATGGATAAAATATCACCCTCAGAACTTGGAACAACATCTAAAAAAGCACAATTGGCTATTTAATCCAAATGTTCTCCAAAATGGCAAGTTTCATTTACTGTGTTAAGAAAGTTTGGGTAAGTCCTCCAGCAAAGATTAGTGAGTATATTTCTGTATTCTGCTTAAAAATGGGCCATGTTACAACTTTTTTGGATTTACCACAAGAGCTAACAATCAACAAAACAAAAATACAGACAATGTTATCATTTATAAATTAGACATAGACAGTAAAATCCATAACAACAATGCAGCTTTTTTATTTTCACAGCTAAAAGGATCAAGTAGATTAGAATTCTAAAATGACAAGGTAGGTAAAAAAAAAAAATCCCAAAAGCTAACCAATCAAAAAAACAATTATGTGATTAATCCATCCTTACTACCACCTACTTTATGTCTGTAGGAAATACACACTCTATTCATGTGGCACAGAACAGCGGAGGAATTACTGCAACTATTTTCAGCAGGTAGACTTCTGGATGTGGTACTCGGGGATATGGTTTAACGGGTGGTTATGGTGGAGCTAGGTTGATGGTTGGACTAAATGGTCTTGCAGGTCTCTTCCAACCTTGATGATTCCGTGACTTTTCAAAATGTAACTAAAAAGTCACTGCTATGAATTAGAACTCAGCTTCTTTCCTGACAGTTGTAATTCAAAATAGCTGTATCACCTTATTCTTAACCTAAACAAACCTTTCAGTAAACGAAGCCTTTTGGCAGCATATATCTGTATAAGCAGAGACTTCACAGAAAACAGAAACTGCACTATGATTTAAAGAAAGTATTTCATTTTTGTTCATTGTACCTGTATTCCCCTTTTAATTTCTTTTCCAATTGTCAAGGCATCCTGTATAAAAATGGCATACCTGCATGATGAGGAGGATCATTATTTTGTAGGAGTGCCTACCGCTCCTGTTGCTCATTTCCCTGTTTAAGCACCAATCCCTGATGGTGACATCAGCCCTCCCTGTAGTAACTTGCTCTCTGGACTGCACCTGCTTAACAGCCAATGCCAACACAAGACCCATCCAGACTAAGCAACTAAGTCTGACTTCATGATGTCCCTCACATATTACAAAACTGGGAAAAGAACAAACAAATTTCCCAATTTGTGTGGTCTTTTTCACATATTTTTGCAATATTTAAATAAGAGATACCACTAAGTAGAATTTCATCCAAACAAAGAAAAATATAAAAATGTATGTAATTTATGCATTTATGTCTGGTTTGTGATCTCTTTCATAAATAATGGCCTAATGCCACTCATTTTTAAGAGTTTTATTTGTTTTGATGGATTAAAAGTAATTAAAAATAGAGGTCAACACAATCAAAAAATTTATAACTTCCTGTTAGCCCTACATTCATTTCTATGCTAAAGGATTATTGCCATTTTCTCTATGAAATAGACTAATCCAGTAGTTGAGCAGCAGTCTTAGAAAATTCTAAAACCTCAGGATACTTGTCGGCAATGCAGCTGTATTAGTTTCTACTTAAAGTATCCCAACCAAAACCTGAGAGTTGATAACCTGAAAAGTTAACATAGGAAAAATTTATTTTCTTTAGTGTTTATTTCCAACAAAACTATTTATTTTAACTAAAAATACTAACTTCAACATAAAATGACCTGCTAGAAAAAACTAACAACCCTTCTGTGATTGCCAAAGAAACTATGAGTTCCTGAGTCAGTTTATTTTAATATATATGTGACACTACAGTCACTCTTCTTCATATTATTTTAGCATCTGAGTTGTCACCAAACCATACATCTACCTTTGAATGAAGAATGTACATTTAGATATAAAAATGCAGGTTTCAAGTGCATTCATACACTCAGATATATGCTAAAAGTACTAAAGCAGATTCTAAAATTATAATAGGGAGAGCAGGAGATTACATCATTATTTTCAGCTAATTATTTAGTTGGTTCAGTATTTTGGAATAATTCTGTCACCATGTTCTATTTACAATTGTCGGGACTGGAAGATTACGTTTATTAAGTCAGAGAAGGAAAAGAAGAAAGTTGATTGAAGGTTATAAAAAATGTTTCCAACATTTGCACTATTTATTGACTTACAGTTATTAAATATGTGCTATAAAGCAATTGGAATTGCAATAGAAATAGGTTTGGCACAAAGAAAGCCATTTTGCACATAACAGTTTTATGGCATACACGAGGGTGTGATTATTACAGTGAAGACTGGAGCTACGAATTTCCTGGTATGCCTTTAAAAACTGAACAACAATGTTGCCATGAGGTTTTTTCCTAATGAAAAAATTTTAACAAGCATCAAACATAAAAGTATATTCACCTGCAGATCCAAGTATGACAAATATATAAAAGACATAACCTTGTATCAATTGATACGTTAAACTTCTACACATGCTAGTGATTTACTTGGCATATTCTAAGTTGTATGTCTGGCTCCTACTCTGGTACTGGGTTTACTTAGCTCTGCATTTTATATTTGACTGTTGATTTCGCAAAGTACTCTCAGTGGCAGCCTTGAAATTTTGAATTATTTTTTTATTGTTTCAGACTTCATATTGCTTCTAGGTACGTTCTATACTCAAAGAAATGTAGCACCTTTATCTTGGACTATCATAATTTTAGGCTAAGGAACATTCTCTCATTTACTTATTTTTTGTTAGGTAGCTTGTACATCCTCTGCCTTTTTTTTTCTAGACAGTAACAGCACTTGTTCAATTACAACAAACCATTTAGTTCTCTCCTGCCTAATGAATTGAAGTAAGAGCTGTGAAACAAAAATGCCAAGAGGAACAGAGATTCAGAATTCTCTGAGTGGAGAAACCATCTGAACAAATTTTAGAGTCTAGTTTTGTTATACACATAATTACCAATTAAGTTGGTTACAAAGTATGGAATCTGGAATTATCCTTAAAATGCAGAGCAAGGAAGTTAATGAACTTATCAGTCAGCTGAACCAGTGTACTCTGCAGAGTAATGTATGTAATAGATTTCATTCCTAAATGCTTCTCAACATTTAAAACAAAATACTTGAAATAAAAAATGGGAAACATACACTTGAAAATTATTCCCCAACAATAAAGAGCCATTTGGTCATTTCAGCTAAGCCAGATTAATTTTTTTACCCAAAATCAATTTTCAATATCTTAAGGCTACTTTAATGTAATTTCTTCAGTAACAAAGGTATTGAGAAGTAATCACAATGGCAGAAGTATCCTCCTATAGCTCTATACTACAACATAGTTTATGATCAATAGACATTGGTAAACATTTCATCCACAGAGTCCAACAGAAAAACAAAAAAAGAAAAAATTTAGCTTTCAGTCCACAATTATTTCAAGATTGGGTCTTAAGCAGGACTTTATGATCCTTGTGGGTCCCTTCCAACTTGGCATATTCTGTGATTGTGTGAAAAAAAGTTGTTAGTATAAGGAAAACATATTTCCATCTGAATAATCCACTTGAAAAAATCCTCTAATGTTTTTTCTTTACTGTATTTATGTACATAATATGCTTTGTTTTAAAAAAAAGGAAGTTAAAAGGGAATTCTTCGCTGTAATACTTTGTACACTGTAAAAAAAGCACACACACAGACCAGGAAATCTGATGCAGTTCCATTTTCATTGTAATGTGTTCTCTTATTAACGGAGCCTAATTAATTTTAAGTCACATAGGCAAAGTAAGGCAAAGATAGCTTTTTACTATTCTAGTGGGATATTACATTTAACACGGATCTAGATTTTTTATAGATACAGAAGATTCTTGCTTACAATTTCTTCTCCTCCAGAATGACATTTAGTGACCCCTTCCTTGACTGTTTCCTTTCTAGCTATAGCAAGAGGAACTGAAGACTCCTAGTACTGACCACACCTACCTGTACTAGGGCAGAAGCCTAAAATGTGGCATTTAGGTAAGAGTCAAGAATACGTATCAAAACTTCAAGAACTCCTTCATCTGGAGAACTGTTTGGGTAATAGTGCTCCTGACAGATATAATCCATGAAAATTCCCAACCAACCGACTCAGTCACAGCAGTTTAACTAAAAAGAAATCTTTAATCTAAAGGAATTTTAAACAGAAACACACTGAAGGCAGTACAGCACTGGAGAGAATCAAAAGCAACATGGTACAGCCACAGTCAATTTCCTACTGGAAGGATATAACTAAAAGATGAGTTTTCAACACCTTCGACAGTCAGAAAACAGTCTAAGGAAATGAAACTTCCTTGGAACACAGGCAGAATAGTAGAGGGAAGCAGCAAAAGAAAAAAGTCTGTGTATCATATAGGTTAAAATGCTGGCTAAACTTTGTGCAGCTTACTTTTAGTAGCTCTGAGTTAATAACAAGGCTATTTTTACAAATATGAAGTCCTCTGTATTTTTCTTAGCAGACAGTGACTAAAGTCTGAAATTCACAAGAAAATTTGGTAAGATTAAAGATTCTGCTATTAGAAAAGAGAGCTTGTCCAACTTACTATTCTAGATCTCTAGTCAAAGAGAAGCACATAAGCAAATCTTCAAAGAAAACTGCCTATTCCAAAAAGCCATTATTTTCCCACTGTGGCAAAAATCTACAGTTAGCTTGCTGAATTAGGGAACCATCAGCAAAGAACATGAGCAAGACTGACATCATACCTGAAGCATCATACCTGGAAAAAAGCAACCCAATCTTGGAAAAATACACTGCAATTATTCAAATCCCATAAGCAAAAGCAGACTGCCACCGAGACATTCATGATACAAGATGCTTGCAGCAGTAGCCACAAAGTTGCACCACCCAATCCAGAGAAATGCATTGATCAAAATACAGTGGCAGAGTATCCTCAGTCATAAGAAAGTAATTGAAAACATCCTCTAGGTGCTCTGCTCTGCATTCAAATAGGAAAGAAAGGTACCTTTTAAAAAGATTAATAGCTAAATAATAGGCTGATGTTAAAAACATACATTCAGAGTGTATCCCCAGAGATTACAGAAATACAATAAGGCTTTACATAGAGAAAACTATGAAGAATAGCTAGTTTATAAGGCAACACTTAAAACTCATTGCAGATAGCACTGACTTAGTATTGGTGACATAAGTTCAATGTCAAATAAGCCAGCTGAGTGTCCAAGAGAAGGCTGTTATCCCATTACTGCTGAGGGAGATCTTTGTGTCTGGTTCAATGCCTGTGATGTCCAGAACTGGGTTTATACATATTGAGTCAAATAAGCCATCCTGCCATATGAGAACCATATAGCACCATATTTAGCCATAGCTGGTAGACGACAGGCAAGAACAAGTCAAGATCCAAGTGGGCCTCAGACTGACAAACTGCCAGAGCAACAACTGCAAGATGGGCATTTTGGGGGTGTTTAGGCGTTAGGGTTATATCTGAAGACAGTTTTATTGCAGGAGAAGACATCAAAAGCATAATGCAAAACATCATGCCAAAGAAATTCCTGAATGAAGAAACAGTTTTCTAATATTAGAAAAAAAAAAAAAAACTAGTGAAAACACTTAGCCCTTTAATATTATCATGCAGCATATAGCAGACAAAGTAAGGAAAATCCCCTAGTTCATGTTGTAATGAGACACAATCTGAATAGCAAACAGCATCTAAAAGGTAGATAAAAGTCTTCTTAGATTGCAGTTCTCTAATTCCATTTGCTGGGTATCACTTTTGATATTTCATTCTTTAGTAAACAGCTGGAGGACAGCAACAGCTTAAAAGCTAACAACACTCTAAGAAGTTCAGTGTTGTAGTTGAAATTTCCAGAGTACACAGCAAGTGAAGGGGATAGAAGTACTGAAAAATATGAATGCTCCACTCTTTTCCGATAGATTTTTGCAATAGCTACAGCAAAGAAAGCACATATTTCATATTAGGACAAAAGTAAGACTAGTCAACACTGGTTTTGCTTGTTTACACTAGATTATGATTGTTTCATGCCAGAACGTGTTATAACATGCTTAATGAAAAAAACCAATAAGCAAGCTATTTGCAATTATTTCACTACCATGAAGTTATCTTTCACTATACAGGAGTCTAATTTTTCCAAAATAGGAAGTGGTTTTGACAGCAAGGACATAAAACATGTCAACTGCTGTTTTTTACATAAAACAGTTCCAAATTTTTTTTAAAAGCCCTTCAAATTTACCAGAAAGCAAAAAAGGCAAGAAAAATTATAACCTTTAAAGTGTAAGCCAGTGACAGTATCACCATTACAAGTGCAAAACATCTTTCTTAAACTTACCTCTCCTCCATTGACATACTCCATCACAAAACACAAACGATCCTTTGTCTGGAAGGAATATTTCAAGGACTTGCAAAGAAAACAGCAAAATCAAACCAATTATCATCTTGTATTAACCCAATTTCTTGTACTTAAAACTGTAACAAAATTTAATTTTATCTTTTTAAGTAGAAAATTCTGACTTTAGTGAGAACTTTCAGAGTAATAAGTGTAATCTCCCATCTGGAATTTGAGATGAATTAACACAAAAACTTTCAAGTCTTTCCTCACCTCTGCCACATGGCCGCTGACATGAAAACATCATGTTTGTCACAATAAAATAATAAATGGTTACTAAAACAGACAGGTTTATACTACATTTCTTACTGCCATACACGGTATCAGCTATTCCCACTCATCTTATTTTATGACCCCCACTTCCACAATGCCCACGAAGAGAGAAATTATAATATTCTTTTTAATTTCTCCTAAATGAAATCTTAAAAGTGATCTTAACCTCCAGCCTGCTTTTATTTCCAAAGCAAGGACTCTCCAGTTTCACATACTATGGAATATTAAAAACACTGAGTGCCAAATTAATATATTTATTTACATATCATTTTAAAGTTGTAACAGATGTTAATTTTTGACTTATCAATGTTGATTTCATTTTGATTGGAAAAAATGATATCATACAAAATCTACAGGTGAAGACAGCCTAAGAGAAAGGAAATTCAGTAGAACTACATGTAAGAAGCATAAGGAGACTCATGTGACTTAAATTCTGCATTTCTCATACTTGTTTTAGAATAACAGAAAGATAAAAAGATACAACTGCAGTTAACATTGTTACATTATTTGACTGGAGGTAGGGCTACTCCTGCTTACCTTTACACTGTAATTTAAGAAACATTACAGAATCTCTTTTCCCTGGACTGAATTTCCCAGAATATTTTGGCCAAGCAATGTAAATGCAATCCTCTGCTTTCTAAAAGGTTTGTGTTTCTAAAAAGGAAAGCTTCTATGCTATACTTTGACATTTTAATACCAAAAAAAAAAAAGATATTTCCCTGTCTTAACAATGTACTAATCATATTTTGAAATAAATGAAAATATTTTCTAATATATTCTCATAGAAGTGGAATGAGAATTAATTCTACAGAAGAAAGCCAGTTGTAAACTTAACCATAATTTCTCATAAGTCTCAAAATTTTCATCTTCTTTTCTGTATTTTCCCTCTATTAATTATTAACCATGTGAAGACAAAGATAGTGGGGCTAGAACTTGAGCTTTGTGGCTCTATGGGCTACTTATGTTGAACAAATAGTTATTTTTATTGTTTTGCTGAATTCTTAATTAAGTTTTCTTGGTAAAAATAAATTACACTCGGTGACATCAATAGCTTTTATTTTAAAAGTGTTCATATATAAAAATTGCACAAGTTACATTCTACAATTAAATTTGTTTTCAGTGCAATTAAGCTTTACAAACTTATTAGAAACATTATTTCTGAACTTTTAATTACATATCCTGATAAAGGATATCATAGGCACCAGAGAGCTACTGCTTGTTTACAAATCATCCTGCGAAAGACTTCAAAATTTGTTTGTAAAATATATTCATAATGGATGTCGAAAATGACCTGCTAATGTACTTAAAACTAGTCTCCAATACCTACTGTTAAAAAAGGGTGTCTGGTGTTTTTCAATACTCTGCTTTCTGTAAGTGTATGAGCCACTTCATCCTGAGAAATAGAGAGTAGAAGAAGTAGGTCTGAGTTAAGATACAAAACTGTTATTTAATTAATTACAAGAAAAAGGTCAACACTTCAAAAAGAGAAAGTTACAGTACAGTTTTGAAAAACGAATGAACCTTCACATTTTTTGAGAAAATATTTAAGTTTGCCAAAAAAAAAATTAACATTATTTTTATTTGGTTTTCTTATTTTCTTGTTTTAAAGTGAAGTCTTGATTCAGGGAAGGAAGAAATTATAATATTGTATTTGACATCTTAAAAATATAGTCATCACAACTTCACAGTTCTGGTACGAATCACCCGAACAATGAATCTATAGAGAGACGGAACCAATTTGCAAGATGCATACACATGGAGTAACTGACAGGCAAATATAAAAACCAGTCCTCATTTAGCCCAGTGTCACACACAGTCAGTTTTTCTGGTTTTAAACTTTCACTTGGTTTGGCGTTGGTTTTGTTTTTATCCACCCAGGCTGTCCTTAGGAGCCTGGCGGTGAGCAGTGCTCCTCTGACCAGGATGACCTCCTTTCCTGAGGACATTCTCCTCATCCTCAGGAGGTGGGAGATGTCCACACAATCCCCAACTCATTTTCAGCCACACTTGGGGAAAGAGGCAATTTGGAGAGAGACAGTTACACTTGCCTGTCTGTGAGCCTGAAGAGAGAAGATTAAAACAAGCCCTATGCCAAAGTGAGAGAAGGAAACTAACCTGGTTAGCTTCCTGGGAAGCTCACTCGCTCTTATCCCCTACTCCTTCCACAGACTCTCCCCTCTCACCATCCCCTTGGGTGGGCACCACACAGGGGGCAAAGGAGCCTGGGCAGGTGAGGGGAAGGCCCCAGGGGCACGGCTGTGGCCACTCACACCACCAGGTCTGCAGAGAGCAGAGCTGTACAGGGGTGAGGGGATGAGGATGATGGGCAGAGGGCTTACCCTGCCCTACAACACGAACAGCTGCCTAAGACTAGGGAGAAAACACAGCTCTTAGGGAGTTCACATTATGAATACACAGCCATTTTATGCAATTCTGCATGTAATACCTACTGTGAATCCCCCTCCCCAGGCTGCCAGGGGCCAGGCCTGAAAAGCCTGAGAGTTACTTGGCTGGTTTAGCCATTTCCTGTAGCGCTAAGCTACCACTGAGCTTTATATTACACAGAAGTAAAGACTAGCCTAGTGTGACTCAAACTTCAACCGTAATCCTGCAGAAGTAAATATATTTAGTCAGAGTACACTTTATTATTGCCACAAATAATACCAATATAACATTATTGTACTACACATAATTATGAGACGATGCTCTGAAGATAAGGTATTATTAAACTGGAAAGTAAACACAGATGTCAGGAGTTTCAAAATAGACTTTAAAAATTGTCAAAATAGGAAGCTAAACAACAACAGAGTTAGTGGTAATCAATTATGATGCCATTTAGCTGAATAGCAGTGCAACACTGAGTATATACACTGCAACCACATACTAGGGGGAAAACAAATAAACAAAAAAAACTTTAAGGAAAAAAGCAAGTTTAAAAGTTTTTTTATTTTTAAACCTCTGTAGTTCACCAGATATGCAGTATAAAAAGCTGGCAATGGGCAGTTTTTCTGGCATTGCCTCAGGAGTTTGTAATACTGGTAGCAATTTCCTGGTAAGTGTAATATTAATCTGTCATGAAAATTTAGGATCAACAGATTTAGTCTGAACTGGGCAGATGCTATACAGCTGTCAATGCACCACTTTTCTGCCTCAGTATGCTGTTAGACCTTCTGTAGAGCTACTTTTTGCACAGGCAAGTAGCAATAGGACAAGGGGGGACGGTTTTAAACTAAAAGAGGAGAGATTTAGATTAAACCTTAGGAAGAAATTCTTTACTGTGGGAGCGGTGAGGCACTGGAACAGGTTGCCTAGAGAAGCTGTGGGTGCCCCATCTCTGCAAGTATTCAAGGACAGGTTGGATGGGCTTTGAGCAACCTGGTCTAGAGGAAGGTGTCCCTGTTCATAGGAGGGGTTTTGGAACTAGGTGATCTTTTAGGTCCCTTCCAATGCAAGCCATTCTATGATTCTAGAATGTATATTACATCACATTACAGTCTGAGTTGGGACTGCAGATCTATTCGCACTGATCTCCAGAATTAAACTGATAAATTGATAAATCCCCATGGCATGATCACACGCTGACTGCGCCAGATAGCTAAATTCAAACTCAAGTCTGCTTTGTTTTTAGTTTAGGAAGGAGTAGAAAAACTGGTATTTTAGTGACAATAGGGAAAAAAACATGAGCACTTCACTTCTAAAGATCTAAGTATGGTTTAAAAAAAAAGCCTAAAAAAGCCTATTTTTTATTCTTTCATCAGTTTCTTATCAATATAGAAGTGTACTATGGAAAACTTGGGGGACTCCCTTCAAAACAAAATTCCAGTTCTGAGGAAGTAAAATTTCAAAGACTGTGGTGCTTCCATTTTCTTCACAGGATGAAAGGCATCTTTCCTCACACAATCTTCTTGCTAGTCTACAAATAGGCAGAAAAACCTGGTCTGCTTTAGGTAGTGCCAGGTTCTGTTCAATCTAGTCTACCTTTCTGTTTTCAAGTAAACAGATCAACAAACAGTTGTATCTCTGATTTCTTCAAAATCACTCTTGCTTTATACATACTTCTATGAACAAGAATTTTTGCTCATCAGAGACGAAGTTATCCAATAACCAGTTTTAACCCTTCTAAAAAGTCCCTGATATTGTAGCAGCCAGAAAAGTAAATGGAAAAACCCTAAAATTCAAACATCTGTTTTGTATGTTATTGATACAAAGCAATAAGCTGAAATGTTCTGAAGGCTGGAAGGATATAAACGAGCAGCAGAAAAGGATGTCACAGGAGTCTGATCTAAGACTCCCCTGAGGACCCCTCAGGTGCCAGGGGTGAGCAGAACCAGTGTTCTGGTTGTCAGGATGGAGACTGGGCTACAGCACACAGCAGCCAAGGAGACTCTCAGACCCACAGGGTAGCCCACAGAGTTTGTTGCCATGTCTTAAAAGGAGGACTACTGAGATGCTCCTTCCCACGCAGAATCAAGAGAATGCAGAAGCAATACCCTCTTTTCTTCCTGTATGTCCTGATTATGAAGAAGGACACACTCTGTTCCTGTTAGTCCAAGCCATATACATGCTGACTAGCCTGCCAGCGCACACAACACAGCTGCTAAGGGCACACACAACTCACAGGTCAGTCTCTTCACTGCTGAAGACTTAAGTTTAAGCCTCTCTGCCTAATACAGGGCTGGTTTTAATGAAACTCAAGGAAATATAACTGTCTGAGGCTTCTACTCCTCTATCAAATTTAATCAAAACTGATCAACTCATTCAAAAGTTACTAGAAAGTGAGTGACAGACAAATGAACATAGAGATAGATTGCAAAACTCTTGTAAGCTCTGTTTTCATAGGTCAATGGGAAAACTAGAAAAATATGAAGGATATTTTAAAATATAATGTATGTAAAACACAGTAGTTCCCATTCACATCCAGTTTTTATGGATACTGATAGTTAGCCTCAAGCATTCAAAAATCCCAGTCAGATCTGCATCCCTCAAAACCTCCTCACTTAACAAATGGGATTATTTTTAATTGTGTCTCATGTTGATAAATGCGTGTAGGTTTCTTGCTTTCAACTTGTTCTGCACAAGTGGGATTCAAAACTTCAGAATTGCTAGAAACAAAGCTCAGAGTAGATGATCTAACTTTAAACTTAAGTGATATTATGAGCAAGCACAAGGGCTAGTAACACTTAACAAGTTTAAGTGACTGGACAATGCCAGTTTAAACTACTTCTTCAGACATCAACTTCAGACTTTCCTTACATTTCAAAAACTGAAAAAACGGAATTGTTAGCCCCATACATAGCAATCTAATATAACATGGCAGGAACGAAGCACAGGCCCATTAAATTAAACGATTTTATCTGAATAAACCTGCAATTAACTTAGAAAAAAAGTATCTAACATATCCTACAATTCACTTTTTCTTGTTTAAACTTGGATTGCACTATCTTCTTGCCCAGTGAACTCCCTCAGTGTTTTAGCACAGTCTGATTATAAAAGACTGGAAAAAGGCATGCAAAACTGGTACACATATTTTTTTTGTATTCTTGTTTTCTGAAAATACAAGCATACTTCTATCAAACTAAGTTACCATCAAAAATCAAATACACCTTATGTATTAAATATTGATTATTCCATTCTTTAAAATGACCCAATATTAAAACTATAACCTTCCTTACCTTTGCAATAATGACTTCTTTTTTCAAAATCTTCATAGCATAGTATTTGCCACTAGCCTTCTCTCGGACCAGGATAACTTTGCCAAACGTGCCTTTGCCCAGTAGTTTTAAATAGTCAAAATCATTCATTGTCTATAAGGAGCAAAGAACAAGGATTAGCAAGACTTATGCTATCCAGTTCCAACATATAACCAAATGTTGTTCTCAACACAATAAGAACAGTTTACAAAAATAGGTCCACTTCTATTAAGTTCATAATCACAGATTTGTTTGGGCTGAAAAAGCCCTTTAAGATCATCAAATCCTACTGTTAACCCAGCACTACCACTAAACCATGTACTTAAGTGCCATATCTTGCCGTGTCTTCTAAATACCTCCAGGGAAGGTGCCTCCACCACTTTCCAGGGCAGCCTGTTTCAATGCTTGACAACTCTTTCAGTGAAGAAATTTTTCCTAATATCCAATCTAAACCTCCCCTGGAGCAACTTGAGGCCGTTTTATCTCATCCTATCACTTCTTACTTGGGAGAAGAGATCGACCCCTCCTGGCTAAGACCTCCTTTCAGGTAGTTGTAGAGAGCAATAAGGTCCTCTTTGAGACTCTTTTTCTCCAGGCTAAACAATCCCAGTTCCCTCAGCCGCCTCTCATATGACTTTGCTCTAGACACTTCACCAGCTCCATTGCCCCTCTCTGGACACACTACAGCATGTATCAGATCACTGAACATCTCCCCTTGGATTATGGGGGATTCATTCTTCCAGCTCAGGGGGCTGGGTACCCAGAGAACATTGGTCTTGATATTGAAGACTGAGGCAAAGAAGGCAACTAACTGTTGTCATTAAACCATCAGGATAAGTTGTTCAACAGTATTATTACAGTTCTCTAAAGTCAAGTACTGCACAGTATACTACACACACTTATTTTTACAAAGCACACACAAAACGAAGTCTCAGCCTATCCCAGCATTTCGTGAACGTTCCACATCTAAGAAGGTTCATCAGCTCCTGTATTATCAGGGACACACAAACAAATCAGTAGGTTTTGCATAACACCAAACATAGCACTGATGGCTTTTTTGAAGCATACACAATCCTCACTGAAATATTATACCCATAAGATTCAACAATAGCCGCTAGAGGTAGACTTTTTAAAATTTTTGTACAGGTTACATTATTTACATTATATAATAATGCAAATAATATAAATGGTATTTACATTGTAATGTAAATGGTATTTACATTAATCAATCTGGCTCTGAAAAGGAAGAGATGGCAAATTTTCATCTTTCATATGACTCTATTATTGCACTAGTTTTCCAGGCTAAACATAGTACATTCAAGAGCTGGTTCCACCAACAGACAATTTGAGTCTAGTAGGTTTACTGACAACAGGAGTGTCACACATAGTAAGAATATGCCCAGATGATCTCAGATCCCAAAGCAGTTTAGTCACTTTCATGAGCCCAAAGTTCGAGTCAATAATCATCTTAGTTGTACAAGTTCGTTTCACAGCCAGTTCAGAAGCATCAACTCTTTGGTCCATGCCTTAGATGTAAAGATGAGGAAGTAGAGAAAAACCAGCACAATACTGAGAATGCAGTGACTGCACAAGGTTGCCTTGTACCAGCAGAATTTCTTTGGCCAATCACTGGGTTCCACTGTGTGTTTCTACAGCACATCTTTCAGTGTGCTGTGTTACTGGCTTGGTTGCAGCGCCACAAGACCATCGAGTTTTGTCGTGCTGCAACCCAGGAACGTTGAGAAAAGCAGTTAAAAATTCTGAAAAACAATACTCACTTATTCTTTTTAAAGTACTGTCTTGCCGTATCAAGAACCTTCCTTCCTTTGTGAATAATATACCTCAAAACATTTGTAAAGAGTAATTATACTCCAAGTCCCAGTTTTGCTAAGTTAAACATACTTAATCCTGTTAGATATGAGAAAAAGATCATGCCTTATCTTTCATCTTCTCAGTGTCTCATTCTATCAGTAGTTGTGGCCTCAGGCTGCTTTGTTGAATACTGTTGTTTCAGGTAAACTCCTACTTGTATTTTCCACAATGGAAAATAATAGTTTCCTCATCTCTACCAGAAATACTTCTACCAGTGCCTACAAAGCTCATACAAATTCCAAGTGTAGAGGTATCGGGCAGATCCCTAGAGTGCAATCACAAATAGTGGCAGCAAAATATCGTTGCTCGTGAGAAAGAATAAAGGGGAAAATTTCCTTCTAAAATTATTTATTCCTTTAAGCTCAAGTGTATGATGCTATTACTGTGGATCTGAATTTGCTGTAGACAAACTGTGAAAATGATTTATGCAGTTTTTCACTCAGAGTCAGTTTGCAATCTGCTCTCATAAGAGGTAAAACTGAAGTTCCATGAACCACATTAATGCTGTAATTCCTTAGCTTTTAAGTGTTCAACCTGCAAATTCAAAGCTGCAAAAGGTCTTCAACATACTATTTAACACCTGGATAGCTGGGTATTTCAAAGGTTTATTAAGGAGAAGATGCTTTCCATATATGAAGTTCCTGGCTATATCAACAGGAATTAAATCTTTTTCCCGTGTAATGGTTGATTGGTAGCTTCTAAGCAAAGTAACCTTGATGCTCACACATAAACATACTTAGAAATTTTGCAGTGACAGATCTTATTTTGCTGCCAAAACTACCTCACATCAGGAAGAACAAAATTGCATTTATCTCTGCAAGAAATATGGGTAACAGAGATTTCAAAGACTCAGTATCATTCTTACCTAAAGCAAACTCACTTTACACAAGTTAAACTTTATTACCATAGACAAATCCTTAAATGGTCAACTTTTCCAAAAACTAGTAAAATGTGTGATAACTCCTGACTCATGGCGTAGTATGTGAATCTGTGACCCACTTGTACTTAATCAACTAAAGGTAAGACTTCTCCAACTATCACGTTCAGTACTTTGGAAAGTCAGGTTATCTATTAGATGGTTCTATGACAACCATCAAGCAGAAAACAACTGCCTTTGAGCAAAAGCAGTGAAAATTGACAAAAATCCACAAAAAATCCAAAACACTTTCAAAACACAATTCAGGCAGAAGATGAGTAATTCAGGGCAGAATCCTCCATATCTTCACTCACAAGTGACTGTGTTCCCTGACAAAGAATGGCTGACAGCTTTATTGATAAAGAATACTGAGGTAGTGACTGTAACAACTTATCACTTCTAACAGTCACAAATTTATGGGATCACAAGCACCTTCAGAGGAGTAACTTTTTCCCACACTTCTGATCTTCTCTAAGAGGCTAGACTTAGGAGAGGGACCATCAGAGTCTGAATAAAACCAGTTCAGAAAAGCTGCCCTTTGCCCATACAAAGGAGGAGGATCTTGGCTCAACTGATCACTCACATGGATTTGATGCTAGGGGCACCTATTAGTCAAAGACTCGTTCATCCAAAATTTGCTTACATAACATTCAGCAAAGCAGTCAGGAATCTAGATGCAAGCTCAGTGAAAATAAGTTTAAAATATATGTATATTTATAAGAGAAAGGTAATAGGTTTGCAAGATTTTGAGCCATGGCTTAACAGCATGTTATGGCGATAGTGTTAGTTCTAAGAATAAAGTCTTCTGATGCTCTCGTTCTTTAGCAGCTTAGCAGAAGGCTTAGAGATGATATGCAGTGCAGGGTAACTCAAGAAGTCTATCAAAGAATAGAAGACCTTGGGAGATAAAAACACAGATGCCAAAGCTAAGGGTGTACTGAAAACTGGTGGAAAAATGTAAATACTTCCTAAACCTGAGGGATGCTGGTAAGCAACTTTGGAGACTCCCATAAAATTGGACTCTTTCTCCTTCATGTTTTTCCCTAGTTTTTCATTCCCACCCTACTCCAAGTTCTAAATCTTTTTCCTCATTATATAACCTTTAGGTTTTCTCTGAAAAATCTATTCTTTACTCATCCCACATCCCGCAAATCAAATTTGTAAACGACAACAAAAAAAAAGCAATGAAGCTAACAGGAGACTATGCTAACCAAAGAAATGTGTGATGTTCAGCCTTCTGTAAAGGCTATTTACTCCCCTACAGGAGTATCTGGTCACCATCTGAACAGACCATCTCCTGTGGGTGATTTGTTCAAAAGAATACACCCTAATACAGGTGTTGAAAATTCCTACCAAGGAACTAATTTTTTTTTTAAATTCCTGATGTGCACAATGATTATACCACTCAGAATTAGCAGTTTGCCAAGAATTTCCAGTGCTATTCCAGTGCAATTTTAGTGACGTTATTACTGTAAAACTTAAATGGCACATTGACACCATTTAAAAAAGAAAATTGAAAAAAAAAAAAGGTGCTTTTGGTTCTTCCAGCTGATCTAACCAGGGACATAGCTGTCATGTCTGTTCAAATCAAGTTCCCTGTCCTAAACACTGTTTTCTTTTCGCTACCTTTTTAGAGAAGAACAGGCCCAACTCCTCTCTGGTTTGTTTCTTAATCTGATTATGCTCTTCTACTCATATGTATACCATCTGGTGCATGCACAAGCAAAATTCACTGGGCTTAGATGTAAAATCAGGTGACAAAATAAGCTTTTGTCAAGAAAGGACACATCGTGCAAAAATCCCTGAAAGGAAAGAAATTCAATACCAAAAAAAAGCAATAAAAATGGACTAAGTCATTATAACTGAATTAATGCCTATAAAAGCTTAAATAACAGCTTTCAGAAACACTTCTACAAAACAGAAACAGTTCTAAAAAGATATTTTTCAGAATTTCAATTAACAGAGGCAGTGACAACTCCACATCATAATGGTCACCTATTATTTTTTATTCCAAAAACTTCTGAGCACCTTTCACTAAAGTCTTCTGACAGTGGGATCTGCTGTGAGATTCAGAGTTTTGGCTCTAGTTTTTTTAATTTTATTTTTTTAAAGTCTTTTATTGTATTTCTTTTTATCATTATTATTATTATATTGCTCTATTATTAGATGTTGAATATCATCATTTTTCATTTCACCTTTGTTTTGTTGAGTTTGTTTTTTTGGCTTATTGCCAAAGCCATTAAATATACTGTAGCACTGTACATGCACTGTCCCAGCGTATTATTTCAGCATTTCTTAAAGCTCAAGCAGCAAGACAGAAACAAAATCAATCCTCCTCCTCCTCCTCCTTCTGTTCCCACAACCCATTTTGTAATATGGGAAAACGCACTGCACTGTGTACAAGGAAACCACATTCCAGATAAACTATTTGTATCAGACAGCATTAATTTTGATACCTTGAAAATGCTTGTTGTTATACAGTAGTTTTGTGTTCCACTAAAAGAATACACAGGCTTGGAACAGTGCTTAGATCTTTACGAGAGCAAATCCAAATCCTTTCCACATAATCGCACTGCCTCTCACAAGGCTGACACGTCTTAAATGCTGCCTCTGTCTTAGTGTCAACTTATCAACTTTTACCCTGAAGCACAGTCATTAAATATCCATGCCACAAGGCTAAAAGTTCAGTGTCGGCCTGACAATATATGATCAGAGTATTGTTACAGCTGTACATAATTGGTTTTTACCTTTTTCTATAGCAGATAAAGGTTAGAAAACTGCATACAATGAAACCGCATGAAGGAACTCTGTTTTCACTGCAAACTCAAGTTCTCAAAAGTCAGGACATGATAGACCTAAAATTACCTTTGACACCTTTGCTGTATTCATAAAGGGTATAGTTTGCAGCTCCTGATTTTTCTATGATTCTTGTTTCATATAGTGCAACCAAAAAAATATGTTCTGTGAGTAAAGACACATTCATGATTTCTTTTAACTGTTCACTATTCAAAGGCATTCAATTATGTGAGTTATAAGACTATTTTGCTCTGTCACCAGACTTCCACTTAGTTTTCTCCAGGTTTCACTTTAGCTAGAAAGACTTAAGTCAGTCCTATAGAAACTGGTTATTATTTTTCATGCAATTGCAATGCGTTTCTTGAGTCATGTCAACTCTGCACAGTAAATGAGAGACATCCATTTGAAAGATCCATTCTTCAAGAGTAGTCCATACAGAAACACAGGACAAAATGGAAACACATAAGCAAATTTCTGAGTGGCATCAGATCTTTAAAACACACCCTCAAGTCGTGTGTTTAACCTGTTGACTCAGGAGATACAACCACAGGTATGTTATGACCAGCAATGTACATGTTCCTATTTAAACCAAAACCTGTGAAAGACAGCAGAAAAAATAAAATGCTGTTTTCTTCTTCTTCATTGAAAACTAAAGCAGAGTTATTTTCCCAGTTAGCAAAAAACAAGGTCATTAAATGTGAAATTCTGCTAACCTTTCTCATGCAAATTACCTAATTTGTACCGGGTATTATTTGCATGAGAAAGGGGGAAAATGTACTAGTCTAAAGAAGATATTTTATTACCATACTTCTAAAAGAGCAAACAAACAAAAGGATGAAATAATGGTCAAACAATAAGCAGAATGTTAACATGTGCCTGAATGGTTGAACTTTGTTTTTCAGAAGTGCTGTATCAGATAGCATAACAAGTAAATAAAACTAGAGCAGTTCAGCTTTATTGAAATAAAACAAGTAAGTACCTTATGCTTGTAATACACTGAAATTTATGTAGAAATACTATTCCCTATATATTGTTTTACCCAACTAGACCATTCTACAAAAGTTAGTTACATATGAGCCCTGTCAGCTATTTTTTAATGTCATTACCTTTCTTTTATGATGAGTTGTTGAAGCATCCATCTCTTCTTCTCCTATATTGTCTATCTGTGAAGTTGGACTACAGTTCATTCTCTCCTCTTCTTGTCTCTGAAGTCTGTCTGCTACAGCCTGGATTGCTTCTGTCCATTCTTCCCTATCATGAACGAGCCAACATCTCTATTAGAAACTCAAAAAATATGTTACATGGTTTATAATGTTTTTCACCTGCTACATTGCTTCTATTTTCAATTTTCATGTTATGCAGCAGAAGACTTTTATAAATTAATCACTTCAATTTCCTTCCAAATTCTGCATTTTGTTAAAGGTGGTGAAGCTGACCAGAAAGGATCACTGTATGGTTAATTTAAAGAATTAGCAGTCTCTAATTTGGTGAGTATTTTAGTAGTGGAAACTTGAAAACACTTGTTCCAGGTATAGGAGCAGAGCATAGGATGGCATGCTTGTTCAGAGCATAGGATGGCATCTCTTATGCAATATTATCTGATAATAACTTGCTATTTTAAGAGACTGTTTGGTATTCCCCCTCCCTGCAAGACATTTTCACAGCAAATAAATAAGATCTATTAAACCATATCATGTATTCAACTCTTTGTTTTTCTCCTCTTAAAACTTAACTTAAAGACTTTTTTCCAAATTCCCCTCAAAAAAGGTCCTCAAAGATAACTAAATTCCTACAAGCATCCTAAAAACCAGTGGCTGCACTGAGGGGCAGGCCCAGATGAGGGTTCCTGTGGAAGGACGAGCAGGGCCAGCTGAGCCCATGGCTATTCTGTGTGCTGGCTGACCAGCACAGACACACCAGCCGGCCCATGAGCACACTATAGCCCCACACAAGTGCAGTACCTGCTGATTTTTACTCATCCAGCAAGGGAGACGGGAAGAGTCTGGTGATATTTATTGCTGAATAATAATGCAGTCGGAAGTACAGAAGAAAGATAGGGTGGAGAAACAGTACCAAGGTAGAACAAAAAAAATTCTAAGTGAATATACTAATGAAGGAGAAACAACAGAAAAAGCAAAGTTGTTGGTTATTTATTGATAAAAACAATAACAGCCAAATCATAGTACTAGTTTCAACAGGACAGATGTCCACAGAGGGAAGATGCAGTGCCATCATCTAATTAGAGACAGAATATAGAACATTTAGCAAGGTACATCATCCCATATCTTCTACATGCTTTTCGTGCATTAAAAAAGTTAATTCTTAAGAGTTTGTGAATGTTTACTTGAAACAAGAAAAACTAATAAGCAAACACAAAATAAATTATAATAAGCATACTGCTTTCTGCGCCAGAAAGGAGCACACTAGGAAGAGTAAGACAGCGAGGTTGGAAATACTTCAATCCAGGCTTTGGTTGTTCAAAATTCAACACTTCAGAGACGTATCATGACACAGTCTTGGCTTATTTGAACACTCTCATTCCACCTACTTGCAGGCAACTCTTATGCTAGCTATGAGTTCAGATAACATTTTACAGAAGCTGACTTAAAAATCTTTAACTAACTGCTCAGATGTGCTCATAATGTCACAGTTCCAAGTGCTGATTGCTGTGCAGGCCCAGCAGAGACTCTGATGAGGCTTTGGTGTAAGGAACATGAAAAGCAAAAAAAGAATAAAACCCTCACCGTTCCTCCGGAGTGTCTACGTGGAATGTCCTCTCTATAACAGTGGTCCACTGAAGACATCTGATAATAAATGTGTTTGGCTTTGGTCGCTCTGTTTTCATTAGCTGACATTCTAGAGAAATACATGACATTGCCTTTTTTATACATTGTCAGTTAACGGGTGAAGAGCAAATAAAGTTACTTAAATGAAATACACGTAGCTTATGTGTACCCATTTGGGATGTATCCAGCACATACAAGGAAATATAGAACAGCAATATAACCACAGGCTTGAATAAAAGGTAGCAAGTAATAATCATAAGGTGAAGAAAGCAGTCAGAGGAACTGATGAAACTTGTATTCTTGTCCATTTAGAGAGTGCCATCTCCATTTGTGAACTCAGTCTGTGTTATGAGGGTAAGAAGAGTATTAGATCCCAGATTGCTATAGTATGCCAAGGAAACAGCAGTAGCCACAGGCATATTTTTCCATCTGCACCTGGCAGGAGGAATATGACATTTTCCCTTCAATGGTAACCATGTCACAGTTACTGATAGTACTGTCACTTCAGGATTAGATTTATTGCAAAATACCCTATCTAAGAAAATTCAGATGTTGAAATTAGTCTGATTATTAAATGTAGAACAACCATATATACACACACAGTGAGGCTGCCCCAGGAAATCATCTAGTTCTCTTTATGCCCCAGAGGAGAATCAGGTCTACCTACACTATTTCTCATAACTATTTCTCTACACTCTAAAATCTACAAAAAGTAGTAATTTCAAAACCCCTGTAAGCAAACTATTCCATCCAAGTATAAAGAAATTATTTTTATAGCTGGAAGATTTTTCCTCGGATTTAATGCAACTGTTCCTATAAATTCAGCATATCTGGTTTTGTCCTATTGACTAATACTTTACCTTTTCAGCAGCTATCCCTTTTAGACATTTGAACACTGTTTTATCTCTCTTCAGTCTTCTCCGGCCTAAGTCAGTTAAACCAATCTGTCCTCACAGGTTGTGCTTTCAGATCCAAGATCTTCCTTGTCCCACAGTTCTAGACATACCATAAACCACCTATTACTCTTTGGTTGCAGGACCCCAACGCTGGTAATTCAGGCAATGGTTCAACGACACTATGTATTAGTTTTACGATGCAGCATACTGCATTAAACATGACCACTGCAAAACACTGACCAACTAGAACTTCTTATTCACGTAAATATATTTTAACACTTTTCTGGAGTTAAGGTTACTCTATCAAAAGTGTAACTTGTTTTTCTGCAGCTACCACAAATAGACACAAACATCACATCTCATCTTCTGGAATGCTATCACTCATTCAAACCTGATCCAGATCAAACATTTGACCTAAAATTATTCATCTGGTTCACAAATCAATCAATAATGATATGTTCACTTACAATCTGCTTAACTTCCTTTTGATATAGCTACCACCTACCTGTTGACCTACACCTTTTAGCTGACTATTCTATAGCATAAAACCTTGCACTTATTCTTGGTGAATTACATTTTATTTATTACAGTTAATGTCAATACTTTACAAGTCACATGACATGTACCACTTCACAAGGCATGCTTTTCCTTCACAGAAATAAATTATTTTGGCTTGACATAATTTTTTTTCACAAATTCAGGATCCTGAAACCTCAACTATCATCCACTGCAATTTTTTTATTTGAAACAGCCAAGAGTGGAAGTGGGTATGTCTATTGATACTATTTTTCTTCTGCAGAACACCTCAGAAGCTTAATAGACACATGTATAAGGAGTAAAAGAGGAGTAAATATTGCCCTATGCAGATGCATGTTCCTTGATGAACAAACTTAGACACTCACCAAACATCTATAAATTATTACGTAAGTCAGACTGCTCACTTGTCAAGGAGATGACATTCCATTTAACAAACATTTCATTAACAAAGCGAAACAGTAGTTCACCCTTACTGCTTATATACACTTTCCTAAGTCTTGGATGGGATGAGAGCCATCCTCAACATGTAGAGGAAAGAGCTACAGCAGGATGGAAACAGGAAGAGGGAATTTAACACGAAAGCTGGGAGAGAAACAAGGAGGGCAGAAGCACCATGAAGCAGAGCTGCTTAGCCCACTTAACCTGGCTTGTAGCTGGGTGCAAATATTACTCATGAGATCAAAGAAACCCTCATATTCAGGGATATGGTCAAAGTCCAACTGTGATCACAATGACGGTGAATCCAGGGTTAACAGGCTATTTGTTCTTAACTTCCTCAGTTGTAGCTCCAAGGAACACATGGGCCTACCTTCATAACAGAAGAGCCTAAAAGCATTGTCTGCTCTAAGATTACCTCATCTTACTACTGACAAAACCATCCACTCATCTTTAATCCTATCACACTTCAATCATGTAGGCTGAAATTCTCTTTACTCGGTGTCTGCCGAAGCTGCACACTCCTGGAAAATACTGCTTTTTGGAGATGAGACTTAAAACTTGGCAAACCAAGACCTTTGATATCCTTTCACTATTCCTGTGAAAATGTAAGGCATTTGGCCACAGTACATGCGGGAAGGATAAGAGTGCAGTGGGAGGAGCGTAAAAAATTACAATTACAATTACTAAAGAATAAAATCACTGAAAATCTATGCACTGAGTATAACCAGAGGCTACAGCTACCTCCTATCTCTACACACGCTAAATGAAAAGCTCTTTCACCTATATTCATAATGTCTCATCCTCTTCCTCAGATAACACGAAAAACAAACTACCTCATTGAGTCAAAATCCAATGTACATAGATGGCATACAGCAAGTTATTTACAGGAAAGATGGCAGGAAAAAAAGACTAGGGAATAAAGGGAGAAAAGTGGAAATGGAACAGGAAAAAGACTGGAACCTATGTGAGAAAGAAAACTATGGAGGATAGCTAGAGTATAACCAAACTAGAACAGCTAGTTTAGAGGAAGGAAGGTAAAAGAAATTGCCAGAGAGAAAAGCGAGGTGACTGCATTAGAACAACCCGAAGGCAAAAAGGTACAGAGACAAACCTGCAGAAAAACCTGTATCAATCAAAAAGTGCCTGTAATGGAACTGAAGACTTTGAATTTGACCATTTATTTTCTCTTCACAAATACATAAAAAATGCATACATTTAAAATGCAGTAATTAAAGTTTTTCAACTCAAGTATGAAAAACCTAGAACTAATAGAATTACATCTGCCTATGTCCAAATGCTATCTATAATACAGTCTTTATCTATATAGAGGGAGTATACTATATATAGTATAAAAAACATTTACATTGTTACATATATTATGTAAATTTGTATCTAATATACTACCTATATTACTTTTTTTCAGTCAGTCCTCAAAGTGATGATGCACATTATTAATAAGAACAAAACATATGGATGTATATAATAAGACCTGGTACTACAAAAGAGTATTTACTCTCTGCATTTGCATTACAGATGATTAACTAAATCAACTAAAGCTAATAAAAAAAAACCCTTAACAATTGAAAATGGCACTGAAAACATAAAAAAACACCCCTCCAAACACATAACCCGCAAAATGCCATTTCCCTATGACTGAAGGATATTACTGAAAAATAAAATGTAGCAAAACTTAATTAGCTTTTGTAATATCCTGTTACAAGTGGCTAAAGACTTGATTTCCTTGTGGAAGGTCAAAAATGAATACGTTCATATCCTTCACTTCTGAAGCAAAAAGAGTTTCAGAAAGAAGTGGAGGACCAGTGTATTTCTAAAAGTGGTGTGCCACCCATCCTTCTCTAGTAGGTAAAAGTAACTGAAGTCTGCTGATATTTAGTAGGCCCACGTTTCATGTGCTGCTGTATACAAATGCATGGGATAAACAATACTTCTGCCATGACTGCAACAGGAATAAAAACTTCTTTGCGAATGTCTTTCACCTACCACTAGGGAAAAAAAAAAATCTATTAAGATGAGTAAGTGCTGTAATACACAGTTACTGCTAATTATCAAAATATTTTTCTACTCATTAGTGGAAAAACTATAGTAGTTTTAGACAGAGTGAATAGTTTGGAAACTACAAAAGCACAGAAGAAAGAGTGAAACTGGCTACTGAGAGCTGGCTCCGAATGCTCGAGTGATAGTTGGGTCATTACCAAAAGTAGAGAACATTCTACCATAATGTCTTCAAGTTTGCTACTATACATAAACATATGTAATTAAAGGGTTGAATCTCAACTCAAAACAGTTGGAAGTCTAAATTATCATTCAAAAAGATGAGTAAGCCAGTAAACAGACAGACTCAACTTTGTGTTCTTGTATGCTAGCCATCTACGACTTGGAATTACACATTTTAATACTAAAGATTTCTGTCTTCCTGGGATGAAACATCAGTCATGAGAATTTTCCCCTTTAAAATTAGAGGGAAGGAAAAACCTTGGGGGAGAACACTTGTTCAAAGCAGCAAAATACAAAATCAGTAACAGGAACAGACAACTCTGTTCCAACAAGTGTGTAACACCGCTTTGGCCACTTCTGGATGTATACAGAAAATGGAAAAAAATTAAATTAAGACAGTATAAAGAAATAAAATGGATGTTTCTCTAGCATTGAATTTCTCTTTTTTAAAAATAACAAAAAAAAAAAAAAAAAAAAAAAAACAAAACAAAAAAACCCCCACAAAGGTCAGGTACATACCAGAGGTTAACTTTCATCTCCATATCTACAACCAACCCAACAATTCTAAAATGTTAGACTATCTTTTTCAAAGAACTGCTACTATCTAAATTAAGTAGTTATGCTAGTTAAAACTCTCCTGAGCAACTCTAACTACAAACTGTATTTCAAAACGTTCTGTTTACTTTACACCATTCTGAACCACAGATGACAAAGTTTGCTTGAAGCTGTAATTACTCTGCAAAGCTGGGAAGCCAATTAGAGGGCCTGAAACCTGCCAGTTCCAAAAAAAAAAAAAAAAAAAAAAAGCACAGATCATCTGTTCAGATTTTATTAAAAAGTTTAAAGTTTGAATTCTATAACTTTAACCATATAATCACCAGTATAATTTTCCTAAATGCAGTCATTCAGCATAAAAAAAAGAAATAGAAAGAGTACTAATATCATTTTATTATTTCATATATGAAAGGTTTCAACTTCAGCAGAGTGTGTTGATATGGCTAGACAAGAATACTAAATATACAAGCATCCATAAAAAATTGCACTAAAAAATGAACAGAAGGTTGCATATCTGAGAAATTATTTCTAATACAGATTGAGTTTTAGCACAAAGGATAACTTCTTGTGATTAACAAATGATATAAAAAAAGAGTATCAAGGCACTGCTTGTATTGTTTAGAATATATGCACTTTTAAATATATAGAATGCTGTCTATATACAGATCTATATCTATCTATTTGCATTACAATTTAACCTTATTCTTACCTTGGTCTTTCCTTCACAGGATAAACATTTTTGTCCCAACCTTTGCCTATTCAATTGCTGCTCCAATTTTTTTTTCTTTCTCATTCAAAATTTAATGAACACACTGCTTAAAAATGTCTTCTTCCATTATTGCTACTCTGCACTCCACACACTTCTCTGATGACCTTTTTTGTTAGACAAGGAGCAGACAACTAGCAAAACTAACACACCATTTTCAAAACACTGACACATGCTTTTGCTTATATACATACGAAAAGCTATGGTTTTTACATATATGTACAAATACATGTGTGTACTCACACACACACCCCCCACCTTAGCTTGATGTCTCTTGACTCTCCCATTTGTTTACCCACTCCATATGGGAAACCTACTTTTCTGAAGCTTTCCTAAAGGCTTTGTTCTTTCTCACTACATCTTATCTAAGGGGAGTATCACCTTAAAAATAAGTTTGGTCACATAGAGATTTATGTGAACAATTTATTATCCCTTCCTTGGTCCCAACAAATGCAGGTTTACCCTAAAAAAGTCATTCCCAAAGCTGTTAAACAGATCATTTTTGTACATCGTACCTCTGATCACATCACTCTTTTCTTGGTATTCCTCATTTCTTACTCAGCTCTATAAACATCAAATATAGGTACCTCGTCAATATGGTCTGTCCCTGCAGCCTACCATCATCCTCGTTATCACCCTTTATTCAGTATCAAAATGCCATCCACCCTTTTACTCTCATAATTTCAGCACCAGTTCTCAAAAGCATTTCTAATTTCTGTTTGCCACACCAGTTCCCTTTTAAACTCTCCTTAAAACTCTCCTTCACCATGCCTTAAAAAACAAGAGTGAAGAAAGGAGGGAGGAAGAAAAAAAGGGAGAAGATAGTAAAAATCTAACCTTGACAATGGATTAGTTGTTGATGTGCTGAGACCACTGCCTGTACTACAGGCTAATACTGTCTCATTGTTTTCTCATACTCCCCCCATCTGCTTACGTCCATCTGCTGTTCCTTGTTTTATATGTGGAATTTTAGTATTTTGGAGCACGGATTGAATTTTTGTTCTGTACGGGTAGAAATCCCACTTCTGCGGGGCTTGGCTCCTGACAAGTACTTATATGTGCTTTGATAATATGACAACATATATGACTGCAAAATAAACATAAAACCCCCTTTAATTATATTCCTTGAAGGTGCAAAAGATCAAACTTGATGCACTTCATCATGCTAGAAAGTCTTTTATTTCTAATACTTCAAAAAGTACCACAGTAGCATCCATTCTTCCTGGCATTACAACTAGTTTGCTATCTGCCCCGTC